>NC_046320.1:56619723-56818349 GCF_009819535.1 Lacerta agilis
CATGTATATATTCTTAAGAAAGACACAGAAAGAAAATAACCAGTGGTAGAAAATATGACCCTGTAAACTCCTCATAACAAAATGACCAAGACTAATTCCTATTAAGAGGTACAAAGGCTACATGTTTAATACAAAAATAGCAGCTTGATGCCTGTGTTTGCATATGGAAAAGCTCAAATTGCCCCTAGTTCTTGATATACACTTAAAGCTTTTAACAAAAAAAAAATGTGTTTTCCAGCTAGCACATCCACACACTGCAATAACGTACAGCAAATAATTTATTGTGCTTCTATCAGTCATGGAGAGGGATAAAGTATTATGAAGAACACTAAAACCCTGTTTGCAGAACACAATTCTGTCTGCTTATAAGATTTTACAAGCAGTCGTTCAATCACATGCACTTAAGGCTAATTTCTGCAACTGCAAGGGCTAGGAACTAGAAAGAAAGAAAGAAAGAAAGAAAGAAAGAAAGAAAGAAAGAATCACAAGCCCTACGTTTACCTTCATTGAAGGCACTACCTTTCATTTACTCCAGCTGAGTATTTCATAAGAACAAGCTGTACAAAAAACAACAACACCCTCCACACAAAACTAAAAAAGTCTATAGGCTTTGTATAAGAGGAAAAATGTATTTCATAAGGTTGGTGTTGGGAAACATCAACAACAAAGCCTCCTCCAAAAGGGATTTCTTCCTTTCGCAGCCACTTTTTCAAGAAAGGGGATTTTTCGTTACTTTTTGGGTTGCAACTAAAGATTTGTTCAGTTTTGTCTGTAAAATAGTGCTTGATTGCATCAAAGTAACATTGCACAATTGGTGTTCTGTTCTCAAACCATGAAGGCTCTTAATATTGCATCATCTATATGACCACCACCACCGCTGGAAACACTCTTTCATTTAACCTCTGCCCTAGCAGTAATTGGGTTGTTTTATATGCAGTATATATACACACACACAGTTTGTATCTACAAAAAAGAAAGGAACAACAACCTAAGCTTGCAGTGTAAATAAGAATAATAATCAAAAACTGAAATGTGCATTAAGAAGGATTCTACCACAAGACAGACTAAATACATACTTTAAAATACAGTGACTACCATAAAACTCAGAAGGACAACTAGGTTCATGCCCTGACAAGTGGTGTGAGGTTATACATCCAAGAAAAAGGAGAGAGAAAAACAGTGTCCATTTAAGGAAGTGATGAGTGTGAAAACTGAGCCTTGCAGAGATTTGAGTGAAGTTGCTGGAATAGTTTAAGCTGTCACTACGAACATACAGTACAGGCTAAAAAGCTTTCATTTTAAAAGGTGGTTCAAATAATTGGAAGTTCCTTTCTGAACCTTTATGCCTTTAAAAAGAACAAAAACAGCAGCAGCAGCAGCAGCACAGTGTCAATGAAAATCTGGAGCATCGCAACTGGTCAAAACTCTCATTTTCTTGCTCCTCCATGTTAAAAATGTTAACTGGATAAATTTTGTTTCAGTTCTGTTTTCTGTAGGAATTGTGAAACCCAGTTCTATCCATGTTTAACAAAACAGGTCCTGCTTAATTCATAAGACCAGCATTAACATATAGCAGTACAGCCTAAAAATCACAATCATTGGCAACATTCTTATTTCACAAACAGGGAAGGTGGGCTGCTCATATCACTGTCACAAATCGTAGCTAAATCGGTTAAGATCATCTTGTGGAGGCCTCCAGATATCTCCAACATCATGGAGATGTTGTTATGGAGCCTGGAAATCAACACGTTGTGATAATGACATTTTAACTCCTTTTAATTAAAAGCTACTGGTTTTAAGAAGGGGGGGGGGGAGATCATTTGAAAAACAAGATTAGGGAGAGGAAAGTATCAAAGAGGCGAAGAACAGGGCCTTAACACTGATAAAGAAACAGTAGCTGAAGTTTTGCTTTGCAATGTGTCAACATTAAGAATGACAAATGTATCCAGGAGCTGCCTTGGGCTTTTATGTCCCTTGCCATGTTCTGAACAATGCATCATTATTTCAGGTCTCATGGACATTACAAGCCTCCTACCACATTGCGACTGGCTTCAAAAGAGACACAGATGTTGCTTTCTGAGTACTGCTGAGGAGTACAGTGGAAACGAACTTCAAAGCAAAATAAATAAATAAACCAGAAATCCTTCCCTAGAAAACTGGACAGAATTTATTTATTATGGCTCAGCTGACAACATCAAGTCAAAGAAATAGGGGGCACAGTAAAAGAGGCTAAATATAAGAGGAAGGAGAATGGATGATCATAGGAGGAAGCTACTGTCTCCCATCAAAGTTGTCACTAAAACAGAGTAGGGATAGAGAAGTAGTTTTGTTTTGTTTTTGTTCTAACTGTTTATTTATGCTTTTATCTTGTATTTTTGTCTTGTGAACCATCCTGAGATCTTTGGATGAAGGGTGGTAAATAAATAAGAATTGCAACAAAAGAAAAAGAGTGTGGGCATATCTATAGATGTAGAATGATGTGAAAACTAATTAAATTCTTCAGTGGTGAGAAGGATCTTATAGCAGCCTTTCACAATCTGGTGCCCTTAACAACACCCAACAGCTCCAGAAATATGGCCATGGTATAGTAGGGCGTGTCATTTAAGGACAGAAAATTTTATTTTGTGAATTTGCTCAATGAGGGGGTCTAAAAATATGTAATTGCACATGAGGAATCCAAATCTGCAATTATTTTTATGATTGGTTGATGTTTAGCTTGGTAAATTGAGATTTGTTTGAAATACACTAAAAAAAGCCAAAAACTCGCATTTTGAAGCAAAGTTAAAGTTTTTAATCATTTTATACAAGCAAAATATAAAGAAATTTTATTTCCAGCTGTAACAACATATCATCACTTTGTCTTATAACGTCCTATTATAGTTAAAAAAAAAGAATAACATTAATTGGAATTAATAACAAGTTTCATCAAGTCCTGTATTGATTCATTTCTTGACAAAAGCAGACAACCTGCTTCTTGGCCTCTCTGCAGCCTCCATGACTTGTTTCACACATCTTTCAATCCCTTGACCATGACAAGGCTACTGAGGAACTTGCATAGGCTTGTCAATAAATTCCTTTATTTCTGTCAAGGTCATTTTGCATGTTAATGGAGGTTCATAAACTCCATCAAACCAGTCTATCAACTCCAATAAGTTTGAAGCAGAGGTGTTTATAGAAGGTGTCTTCCTTGGACGTACTGAAAGGTCTCCAAATATATCATCATTGCCACCTCTCAAATCGATGATCTTTTGAATTCCAGCTCTCCTTTCTTCCTTATTATTTGAGCACAGCAGTGTCTGAATTAACATTTCACTAAATGCATACCACGCTGAACGCTTAACAGTTGGCAAAACAGCAGCCTTGTTTTGCAGTCTAAGCTGTTGCAATTGAAACAACAAATGACATGGGCCTTCTATCCACAAATGTTTTACTTTTATATTGAACCAACACGGATAGTACACACCAACAATGTATTCTACAATCAGCCTTAAATTATTGAGGTTTTTGCCTTTTAGGCCATGTTTGGAAACTCACAAGCGACAAAGTCTGTTTGCTGTTGTAAGCCACCTTACAATGAATTTGAATTTCAAATTCATTAGACAATGAATTTGAATTTCTTCAAATTCATTGTCTAATGATGACATCAATTTCTCCTGTGCTCTCTTTACTTTATTGTGGTCAACAACAAGTTTCGTATTCTCTTCAGTGATCAAGCCAATATCAATAAATGCAGCGGTGGTAATTGCAGCTGTGGCACGAAGACCAACACCGTATCTGATGCTCTGCATAGCAACATTAGGAATATCTAATGTATTGTACTGTTTCTCTCCATTAGAAGTTGAAGGAGCTGCTAAATCATAATTTGATTCACTTCCATCTTCTGTATCAGATTCTTTTTCATTTCCAACCCCGGAGGAACTTTCTTCATGTGATGGAAGTGAAGAAGTCTGCAAACATTCCTTTTTTCTATTCAGCATCAGCAAGTCTTGTTCTCTCAACTTCTCCTCGCTTTTGCTTCTTTATCAGTCTGTTATGTTCTGGAAAATCTGGCAAACCAATTTGGTGTGGTCCAATAGAACCAATATTGTTTCTCTGGCCTTTAATGAAAGCAAGTTCTTTCACTGGGATCTTCTTGTCTTTAGAGCATGTGCAATTAATGTGAGCTTCTTTTGTGCAATCTGTAGCACAGCCAAATTCAGAGCACATAATGATTTCACATTTGCAATTGAGAATGTCAAAGAGCTTGTCAAGTTTTGAAGCAAAGGCTTCTTTAATATCTATCTTGCCCCTTCCAAGAGATATGTTTTCTGCTTGCTCTCAACTTTCTTGAATCTTTGCTAATACTGTAACTCTTGAATTCACAACAGGGAAAACAAAAGAACAGTTTGCTCGTTCCCATTTTTCAAGTACTTTAGGCTATAAGTCTTTTGCAACACTGGCAGCTGGATAGTTTCTCACATCCTCACTTACTTTGTTCTCTCAGCAATAGTCCATATCTTAACATGTCTCGCAAAGTTGGTAATTCAGAAGGCAACATGTCTCTTCCACTTCCAATAAGGTTGCTCATATGTGTGAATGTTCCCTGCCTTGTTCTCTTCTTTGTAGTCATAGTGAAGCAGTTATCACTGGTTGTACAAAGCAAAAAAGAAATCGCATACCATTGTATATTAGAATCATAGAATCCTAGAGTTGGAAGAGACCACAAGGGCCATCCAGTCCAACCCTCTGCCAAGCAGGAAACACTATCAAAGCATTCCTGACAGATGGCTGTCAAGCCTCCGCTTAAAGACCTCCAAAGAAGGAGACTCCACCACACTCCTTGGCAGCAAATTGCACTGTCCAACAGCTCTTACTGTCTGGAAGTTCTTCCTAATATTTAGGTGGAATCTTCTTTCTTGTAGTTTGAATCCATTGCCCCGTGTCCGCTTCTCTGGAGCAGCAGAAAACAACCTTTCTCCCTCCTCTATATGACATCCTTTGATATATTTGAACATGGCTGTCATATCACCCCTTAACCTTCTCTTCTCCAGGCTAAACATACCCAGTATTAATAATACAGATAACTACATATTAATAATTAATAATATTAATATTAATATTAATAATACAGATAACTACAATACATATATAACAGAACTACAATATCTTGTAATCAATTTTAGGCACTTATCAACATCTGTTTTCATGAAAATTTGGGAATAACATATACGTTTAAATGACAGAAAAATTTAAAAAAATTAAAAAGTAGGAACTTTTCACATAGATATTTACCAAGCAAGACCTAAATATTTACAAGTAACCAAAATATATTTCAAATTACCTAATCATACCACAACTTTTTAACACCCCTCAAATCAGGATTTTTAAAGATGAAAAATTCAACACGCCCTACTGGTATAGTTCAGCACATCCCGAGAGCCCCAGGGTGTTAAGAGGCTGATCTACAAGCTAATCTACAAGTCTACCTACAATGGTACAGCCATTAACTAGGAGACATGCAGATTCCTTCCTGACTTTCCTGCATAACTTGGGAGCCACCTCTCTGAACAATATTAACATAAATATTTCTGCAACACCTTATTTGCTGAACCTGGTCCACAATGGGGTCACGTAGGACACACGTTCATTAAGGCTGTCTCTTGAGAGCCTTAAAGCACAGAATGGGCACACATGACTCTAAGTTGCTTCCTGCAATCTTGTTGAAGGCCATGGGACCTAGAACACGTGCTACTAAAGCAAGTTAAAGGGACAATCTTTGGGAAAGATTAGTGGGTACAGGTAGCACAGATGTTGAAAAACAAATGTGTGCACCTAGGATGTATGCTTCAGGGTGTTTACCCAACCTATGTCAGGTGCACTCCAGGGCTTTGGTACACCTAGTGGTATGTTATGATTTAAGACTTTGTGGTTTCTCAAACACTTCTACGCCACTGAATCAAGGGGGCAGGAAATCAAGCATATACCTTAACTCTGTAGCTAAGGTCCTCAGAATACAAAACTGCAGAGTTTACTGCTGGATATTATTGTTTAAGAACCAACACTGTAAACCTTGCTTTTTCAATAATGGTTTGGCCAATTAAAAAGAAAAATGAAGCTTAACCATACATGTCAGTTGAGCTGTTTTTGGTCTTCGCATGCAAAAGCAAGCACAGGAGAAGATTCTGCAAAGCAGTGAACTCTACTATCAGTAGTAACTTACAAGAAAGGTTCTTCAACATTAATGCTCCGAGGAGGGCAGAAGTTATTTAGAGCCTATACTGGCACCTCAGTTTTACACACTACCCTGCATATTAAGTTTCAGTTCAGCTACATAATGAACCTTTAGTTTCATCTCTCATCCCAAGTGAGAGAACTGACCCTACAGATTAAAAATAAATAAAAATCCTTATTTTTTCCAAAAGTCCTGGATCGTGTTTTTAGTAAAAGTTTCTGCTTATGTCCAGATGTGCAAATAAGATTACAAGGAACTGAAACACACAACAGATGCCTGAAAGAAAGACAACTTTAAAGTCAATATACTTTAAAGAATATTTTAATGTTATGCCCACTTCCAACACATCATATGCAGAAGCGCTTTTCAATTATACTTTAAAACATAGCATCTAAAAACAGAATATTATATTCTGCTTTTAAGTCTTTAAGACAAATTTTAAATAGTGCTTCCTTGATGAACCAGTGTGTAGTAAGTGCTACGAAAAACCAGACACAAACAAGTAGCACATTCAGCATCCACTACTGATTACAGCACTCCTAAGCAAACTTTGGAACCAAGATTCCAAAGTAATATAGATCAGAGGTCATATACGTCATAAATGCACACTCCTGGAATCTGGGGACATGGTGTTCCAGTGTAGACTGTTGCACATATCAGACATTAATTTGACTCTGAATTTTCAAGGCATGTACTTTGCTCGTTTAAAAATTTGGAAGTTACTCCATCAAAGAAAATTGTGGCATGAAGTACATCACACATTTCTCTCCACAATTAGCACAATTTCACTATGCAGTAAGTCACATTTTTGCAGGTTAGAGCTACCCCAAAGAATATCGCATGAGAAGCGTTTTCAATTAAAAGAAATGTTTAACTCTTTTTAAAATAATGGTTAAGGTGTCAATGCTGTGGGTTCGAAGGCACAGGATGCAGTAGCCTTGCTGAAGCTAAATTAATCTGTGTGTGACCAGACCCAGGAATAAAGAGGCAAGACACAAGTAATGGGCTGAACATTTTATTTACAGTACCTAAAGGGGGAAAGAGAAGAGTGGGAACCTAACTTAACTTCAACCTTGGGTGGGCAGAAACCTACCCATTTCAAGGGGCACGACAGGGAATAGCCCTGGGCCCCACTTGATGCTGACTAGGGAGGCCTTTCTGTCCCACAACTCTGGGTAGATGTAGAATTCCATTTCCATGCTAAAGGTAAAGGGACCCCTGACCATTAGGTCCAGTCACAGATGACTCTGGGGTAGCAATGCTCATCTAGCTTTACTGGCCGAGGGAGCTGGTGTACAGCTTCCGGGTCATGTGGCCAGCATGACTAAGCCGCTTCTGGCGAACCAAAGCAGCACACGGAAACGCTGTTTACCTTCCCGCCAGAGTGGTACCTATTTATCTACTTGCACTCCGTGCTTTCGAACTGCTAGGTTGGCAGGAGCAGGGACTGAGCAACGGGAGCTCACCTCGTCGCGGGGATTCGAACTGCCGACCTTCTGATCGGCAAGCCCTAGGCTCTGTGGTTTAACCCAGGCTAAGGGCTCCAGAAACCAGGTAGCTGCCTGGTTTCTGGAAAAGCCCTTCACCTTCAAAAGTACCTAAGGAGGGTCACCTGTTATCTAACCTTAAGCTTTCCTGTATCTGCCCTGCCAACAATGTGACCAACTTAACCACCATGCATCCAAATTATTTAACAGCACCGCCCCCTCAACACTCTCAGATTTGGCAAAGAGCAGACTAGACAACCCTCCTTGACCAATCTGCAGGTAGGCAAACAATTCCTACTCAGCCCCAAAGCTATCAGTGATTCTATACTGGAACAGAGTGCAGGCCGAGCAAGTGAAAGAAAGGCAACAAATAAGCCTGTAGGAGGTGCAGCCAAGGCATATGACTACACACCCAGATACCAGGGTCAGCAGGTGTGCATGCGCATGTCAAGTAATCTATTCTGCCTGCATCCTGGGCCAGCTCAAACACTGGTCCCAGATGCCCTCTCCACCACTACTCAGCATTGTGATACATTGCAATTACAGATGACCCACATATAATACTTGTTTCTGTGCATGCACATCACTGATGTTTGGATAAGAGCTTTCCTCTTCAGGGATGGCAAAGTAGCAATTAGTTGCCATCAACCAAAAAGCCAGCATTAGGCAGCTTAAGATTTACCGTTTCTAAAACGGACACTTATTTTATTCCAGTAAAGCCTTGGCAATTCATGGCCAACAATTTCACTCTGCAAGGTAAATCAAGCACTGCTTACAGAAAGCCGGGGGGGGGGGGGGGGAGAGAAAGAGAGAGAGAGAGAGAGAGAGAGAGGGAGAGAGAGAGAGAGAGAGAAGACTTAATGATTGATGCTTTCGATGTCTGATGTCTTTCGATATCTGACGTGCATAACCGAAATGGAAAAGCAATCTCAGTTTGCAGTGGGAGGTTTCATGGGAATGGCCTGGAGTTAGTTAGCATCTGGATGGATTACTGCAGTAAAATGATGTGGAGCATGTCATTGGTTTGGCATATGGGTATAAACGTACAGGATACGCTGCAGTAAGAGACACGTTGGGGAAGCTAAGGGGGAGAAAGTGCTTTTAAAAATCCAGTAAATGTTAGGAGCTTTTCCCCAGGCTATTAAAAAGAAAAAGACAATAAAAGGCATGAGAAACACACAACACTTTATAGCTTTTTGTACACATGCAGTTGGATAATTGCTAACTAGCAGTTCTGGAGCAACTTACCAGTCTAGGTGTCACAACCTGTACAATTTATGCTGAGTATGAAGTACAAGGACTTCATAGCACCTGAGCAAAATCTTAATACAATTGATTGCAACTTAAAGTGGTAAAAAATATCCTGATGTGTCACCAAAACTTTCCAAATAGCTACATAAATAAGTAAAACTCTGTCTATATTTTTTTAAAAAAATCATTGAAGCACAAGGAAACCAATATCCCAGTACCTCCACACTCCTAAAAATTTGGGCAAACTTCCATTTTAATTTGTTTGCTCAAACTTACTTCACACGTTATACTTCTGGAGAGGTTAGACATGCTAGTAAAATGCACACTTTCCAAGTTGTGATATTGTGTTACTGCATTCAAAGATAAAATTACATATGACCCAGCATACAACAAATAAATATCCGGGGGAGGGGATCGACGCAACACTTTCAGCTGTGCTAACTGTTGTATACAGCATCTACTTTCTGGCACAATGGAAGGTATTTGTTAAGGATGATAAAAACGAAAGAAGTTAGGAAATAGTGCTCATAGGTTTCCAGCTGTACACTAGAATTTCACACAGACTGAAGAAGCTGAACCCTGATGCATATTTGAAACCAAGCTCTGTACAAGCTAGTAGCAAATTGTTTCATTGGACACTGTATTTTGATGCATGAGACTTTAGCTGCAATGGCTGTGAAAGGAGAGGAGTTTATCTAAAAGTGAGTCAAAGTTGCAGATACAAAGAACATTCAAACCCCCACTTGTAGTATTTATGCTTTCTCCTCAACTTCTATATCAGGGCTTGCCAACCCAGCACTCGTGGGCAAAGGCTTTTACTGGTGCCCCAGACTCTTGAGTTGTTGTTGTTTTAAGTAAGTCTCTAGTCATCCTGGAAAGAAAGTTATGGGTCAAAATGTGCAGGTACTTTTAAAGCAATTTCTGTGAAATGAGAGCAAGTGCCATGTGGCTACCTTGTATATGTTCCCTGGAACTGAGGAATGTTCCCTGCTGCTATTGTTTAACAACAGCATCAGAGTGTTTGTGTGCAAGAGAGAGGAAGATACAGTATCAATATTGTGTGATCTACTCCACAAGCAAGACATAGTTGACTTCCCATAAGGTTGTCATGGTGGCTGTCCCTTATTTCCATGTTTTGGCGCGTGTGCACAGAGCAATTATTTTGTGATAGGTGCCACCAGAACTCTCTCAAAATCTAAGCTGTGCCTTCTGGTCCAAAAAGGCTGGCAACTTCTCCTGTGCTATAGTCATGGAAAAGTGAAAACAGTTAATAGACGGAAGTTTAGCTCTATTTGTTTGTGTTTGTTTGTTTGTTTGTTTGTTTGTTACAAGATCAAAATCTACCACATTCAACTATTTTGAGTGTGGCCTTTTCTATATGCATGCAAATCTGCTGTCTCAGAAAGCACTAACCACTTATCAGATTGGCAGCTACCATTAACATGACATTACTGTTTGAACAAGTCAAAATTAAGGCAATTCTCTGTTAGCCGCCAAAAGCTGGGGGGGGGGGGAAGCAAACATGTTGAAAATTATGAAGTAATAATTTTTAGCTTGATTTTAGCTCAAAGTATTCCCATTGTTAGCTAAACTGTAAGACTAACCTTGACTTCGATTTTTATTTATTTGGACATTATATCCTGAATTTATATGCAACAAAATCCAACTCACAAAGGCTTATGATATAAATATAAATCACAATGTTTTGTTTTTTTTAAAAGACAAAAAATGACAGTAAAACAGCATCATAAAAACCACACCATCAGCAGCAGACCAATAACATAAAAAGCCCGACTTAAAAAAATGTCCACCTTAACACAATAGCTTTTCCATATGCAGCACCATCATAACTAAGAAGACCCAGTCTTTACTTCCCAACAGCTGTATTTTCGCTGGCAAAGGGACAATGAGGAATGCTTCAGCAACTGAATGCAAATCTCAGGCAGCCTCTTATGGCAAAGAGGCAATTCCTCAGGTGGTTCTTTAGATCAGAGGCAGGGATCCATGAGCCCAAGGGTTGAAAGTGGTGGTCCAAGTCTCCTTGGCCCTTGGGACTTTCCCCAGGCCATATGCCTAACTGGCCCTGCTCTACACCCTTGAGTACTTTTGCCTGGCTGGAAAGTGTCCTAGAATTATGCTAATGTCTCTTGCTTGCCTGGATAGAGACACAGGTTGAAGTGTAGAAACCTATGACTAGGCATGACTGGAATGCAGTCTATTGTACAAAAGGCAGGAGTCACATCTGTTGCTCCCCTTGTTGCCTCTTGACCTGCTCACCTATTGGCATGTGCCCACACCCCACCCCTGGATCTCTGAGCCTTAGACTGAGCCCAGAAACAAATTGGAAGCCAATGAAGTTGAAACATAACTGGCAGGATATGATCTGCCTTTCCATCCCCCACACAAAAGTCTAGCCATCATATTCAGAACCAAATGAAGTTTCCATGCTGTCCCCAAGTAGAGTGCCATGGCTGCAGTGTAGGCTCCAATCTTGCACCAATACAGTTTATTACATGGCTCCTATTTCCCTGTAGCCATCAATGTTTCCTGTGTGCATTGGTTCAATCTTCAAACCAACTTCAGACTGGCGTCTGGTTGATTCATGATTCACACCGCAAGCTGAGCCAACACGGCAGCACTCCAAAATGAATGCTTGCTCTATGACAGGCCATTTAGTCACATTTTCACCAATGGTTCATTCAGTCTGGCGTCCTTCCTCAGGCAATGGACAACTGATGCATCTGGGAAGTCCACAAGGAGGGAATGAAAGTGATAGTCCTCTCCCACTACCAACATCTCTGTTGTTCATAGAAGGACTGTAGAGTCCTTATCTGCAGATGAACTAGTTACTTCATATATGAAAGTACTGTGTTCAGCAGCTGAACACTACAGCTTTGAAGAACTCACCAAAAAAGATGTGGCTTGATGTCAGGGATCAGGCTGGGGAATACTACTCTGATGAGGAGTGGTGGGAGCCCCCCTCTCTCCCTGCTCAGAACCAAGATCCTGGGGCTCCACAGGAGCAGGAGAGTAGTACTGACCTGGAACGATGGTTTGCTGAGGGACACAGTTCAGAAGACGGGAGCTGGGCAGAATTGGAAGGCGAACAAGAAAAGGCAGAACAGGAGGAGAAAGAGTTAACCGAATCTCCCTCACTAGAAGGCATACAGCCTCTTAGTCTCAGGGCTAGGAGATTGGATAAGGTAACTTTGCAGAAGGCTAATTGGTTGAGAGATCGGGTAAATGGGAGACAGGAAGATGGAAGTGACTAGAGAGAAGTGGGAGGAACTTAACTGGGAGCACCTGCACTGTGAGAATGGTCGTCTGTTCTTTTGCTGCATTCATTAAACATTTCTGTTGCTGGTAAGAGACTGCTTCATCCTGCATTGCTTATCTACGGTCAAAGTGAGAAGGAAGCCGGCCCCGAAACCTGGCACTTTCTGATACACTATAGCACTACTAGCACCTCAAACTGTCCATAAATATCAAGAGTCTCCAGCACTATAATTGGAGAACATCACTGAGAGTGGAAGTCAGGGTGCTAAGTTCACATAGGGCAGCTGTGTGAAAAGTCACTTATCAATACAGTACTTAACATCCATTAAGAAAGTCTAACAAGACCATATGTGCAGTGTTCAGAATTAGCCAGGTGCATTTTGCACCTGGCTTTTGATCACTTTCAACCAAGTGAAGATGCCTGGGCACCAAGATGGCATCTGACATCTCCACCATCAGGAGGTGCATGCCTGGTAATCATTGGATCTGGACTGTCTGAACACACTAACACCCCATCCTGTATAATTCTATCATATTTTATCTGCACAATTGGAATGAATTTCTGGAACCAAAATGCTATTTCTGTGCAGACTGAGCAGGAGCAGTCACCATTAAGAGAAAGAGGTCAGAATAGGCCAATACTGTATATATGTGGACCGTCCCTGGAATAAGTGA
Organism: Lacerta agilis; assembly: GCF_009819535.1. Classification (NCBI taxonomy): domain Eukaryota; kingdom Metazoa; phylum Chordata; class Lepidosauria; order Squamata; family Lacertidae; genus Lacerta; species Lacerta agilis. The sequence goes on from NC_046320.1 coordinate 56,632,624, forward strand.
CTTTTCTTCTTTAAGTTCTCAAAGCTCTTAACCTAGCTCAAGGTTGTCATCTGAAATAGCCAGATGTTTAAATGAGAATCAATCACAGTCAGCCCATTGTTTTGAAAAATAAGAATTTACAGCCGTCTTGTCCCAAAATGGCAACTAAACATTCCATTTTGGTGACTGTAACCTTGGTTTAAGGAGCCATTTGGCACCTAGACTACATATCTGAGTTTCTAACACTGCATATGTGCACTTGAAAATATACCATGAGTATACATATACAAATGATTACCAATATAAATCACCTTAGTATATTTCATATATAACTGAACTCACCAGCAAACATGCATTCACATGAGCTAATTCAATTCTAGAACAAAACATTGACAAGACCAAGGGCCCCCAAACTAAGGCCCAATCGTGTGTTTTTACATGAGTAGAATATGTGCTTTTATTTAAAATGCATCTCTGGGTTATTTGTGGGGTTATAGGAATTCGTTCATTTTTTTCTCAAATATAGTCCGGCCCCCACAAGGTCTGAGGGACAGTGGACCGGCCCCCTGCTGAAAAAGTTTGCTGACCCCTGGAGAAGACAAAAGGCTTTAAATGATAACAGAATGTGTGGTGTCATGTCAGTGTCAAACAGCAACTTAATTCTGCACTGTTATGGAGCTGACCTAGGCTATTCATTAAGTACTTAAGGCAGCAGTCTCACCCTGGTCAAGTATCAAAACAAGTTCATGACACTTAATCCTGCCATGATCAGCATTTGCTTTAAAGGTTCAATCTGGAGGGGGAAATCTTCTATGAGGAAATTGGACAGTCCAAAAGGCCAGAGGCACTGGGAGAGGATCTTATTCCACTTTTTAAAGTGTTGCAAAGTTTGGTTCTGAGAACTTCTTTGAAAGAGCTCAGTTCACTATATAATGTACAATTAAATTTAGAAATATTCCACTCCCCAATTTGTGCCAGTCTACCTGCAGGCAACTTTACTGTAATTTCACAACTTGCAACTTTGCACCAATACAGCAGTAAGCATACCTCCTAGAAACCACTCAGTTTCCTTGGTGTAGTATATTTCTATGTCGGAAGCATAAGGTGATATGCTGTCTGAGTGTGGATCATAGTTTTATTCAAAGGCCCAATACCCAATTCTTCTTTAAACACACCCGTTCCTTCAACTTCTGCACCCACAATACCAAAAAGGCAAACCACTATTTCTTCCTGAAGTTCATCTGAGAAGCAGTTTTACAAAATACCAAAAAAGGAAATGTGTCATCTGGTTAGGCACCAGAATGTCACTTAACAACACTGGGAAACACAGACATACCACAAAGGGGAAAGATCATGAAGGTCACTTGGAGTTTCTGCACCACACTGACAAAGCTGGAAATGATTACCACAACCCTCACCGGCTCAGCTTATAGCCCACGATCTTCTCCAAAAGTCTGAAATGTCTATGCAGCCACAGAAGTATCTGTACTGTGTTAACCAAAAGACCCATGACAATAGCCAGGCTTCCACAAACAACTAAGGAAGTAGGAAGAAGTGTGCAGTTCAAGATATGTGCCCCCAAATCCGTTGGAATGTCAGAAGAGACAGTGGGAAAATTTCTGGGTTGCATAAAACCAGTGATGGTTATACCCAACACGCTCTGTTACAGTGATTCTGGTTCACATGTTTTATTTCTGTTTAACGCAGTCACAAGGGGGACAATCATGCATCTTGGCTCAGCCTTGGTTCAGTAAGATGCTACTTCTATTAGCAAACAGCAATAAGAACACTCCATCACATGAGCTAAGTTGGGGTAGGAAGATGGCAGCACCATATGATTCTACAAACTGCCTTGTCATCCACAAGAGAGGGAAGCAGAAACCAAAGGGACAGTGGCCTGTTCCTAATTTTAAATCCAGAGTTGTCTGGTACAATGTCAAGCTTGCAACACTTCATGACTGCTGGAACTCAGTCCCAGAAGTAACATCAACCCCAAGGCAGCAAAGAAAATTACCATGACAATGGTTTAACAGCATGACCTAATCTACCAATGACATGGAAGGGCACAATTAGGATACATACAGCTGCTGCGGTCTTGCTCCAATTTTGGCTGCTAGAATAGGGATGGAGAGCACCTCGAATTGTTCTTTGGCAGGCAAGCCTTGCCGACAATGTCCATCAGTGGTGACAGCAGGGCCCCGCAGAGTTCCTGATCAATGAAGACAGCAAGACTTGCTTGCTAACAAACAATTGGAAGCACACTTTTAAGCTTCCTTTTGTTCTCTCACAGCCACATCTCTACCTGCTGGGAAGGGGATGAGAGGGCATGGGCTTAGGAGACACAGCCTTGCAGGACAAATTGGGACCTGTGCAGGGCCTAATTTGGTGCACAGGTTGATGATGCCCAAACTCTGCTATACTGAACTCACGTAGACGGCCTGGAGTTGCACAACACAGCACCATGCAAGCTCTCATTTTTTGTGCTGATGGATCATGGATACTATAATAATGTATCAGCTTGCTTACATACTATAATAATGTATCAGCTTGTTTATTTATTCCAATTTCCCTTTGTAATAAATACTATTCTGACTGGAACAATCAGTTTGATAAACGGTGACTCGGGACAAAATATCTCAGGAGTTATTTTCTCCTCTTAGTTACTGTTTTTATTGTATTGGTTAACTTTAATATTTCACATCATTTCCTTGTCTTGTGCAGTTTGTCATGTCTGTGTTGCAGCTTGCTAACTATAATGCGAGTAGGGAAAAAAACACAAAATACTATTTTACTGATTTGATTTGACCATCATGTCCTTGAGCAGCAGCTCCCAAAAGACTAATCTTGCATATCTGAGTAACTCATATACATTCTACTAATTCTGAAAGGCAAAGTGCTCCCTCTTCTCTACCTACCATGAGCCACAAATGAATTGTGTATATTGCAGAAGCTCTGCCAAGCACATGATAGAAAATAGGAAAGACCAATTCCCTCAACCCCCATCTATTACTGACATAGAACAAAGAAGCTATATAAGCCAAGAAACCATATGTTTAAAAGATATTTTGGGTTGCATGTAAAGAGTGTTTGCTTTAGCACTTAAGCATGACATGCACAGCGTGTTATGTAATAAAAGTCATGGGCTCTTTCCGAGCTTAAATTCACATTCATTGACTATCCAGAAAACTGGGCTGGGTGCAAGAACCATACATGACAAAATTATGTAAAGTAGCTAAGGCTATAACACTAAAGGTGAGTCACTAAAGAGATCCTGAAGAAGTAATTGTAACAACTTGACTGATTGGGGGTGAGGAGAGAATGCATATGACAAAATAATTCCAGGCTCCCTGTGGATTATCTTCAGAACATCAGTACAATGACATGAATCCAAATAGAAGTTAAAGAAAACAGCAAGTCCACATAGGAAAGTTCCCCAATTTTTGGATAATTCTCCACACCCATAATACCCACCATGTCCCATTCCACACCATTCAGGCCACTATTCACATGAACACCTTTGCAGAGGGTGCAGGTGATTGCAAGGGGAAGGAAGGGATGAGAAGCTTTCCTTCCATGAATTAATTTCCTTTAGTTAACTTGGGAGCCAAGCCAATATGATGCAACAGTAAAGCAAATGCGCAAGGGAAACAGGAATAAAAGTAAGTATGACACAACCATGTTTTTCTAAGAGCATTAAAGGATGCAAAGAAAAGCAACAATACAGCCAAGTAAAGGGCTGGAAAAATGGTTCATATTCCTAAGGCAATACTACGAAGTGTTCTGGCAGTGAGGCACCTGGGAACTTTTGGAGCTCCTGATCAAGTGTCTAATTCCAGAGAGGTTCTGTTAGTCCGTTGCAGCAAGCACAAAGAGACTTGTTTGTGGCTCCTGTAGGATTAACAAGTTTATTGCAGACTAAGTTGTCATGTCTTGAGTCTGAGCCAATTTGTGAAGTGGACACTTAAGTAAGTAGGTAAAAAAAGAAGTATGCCAGACTCTTGATGCTTTTAAATAAAGTAAAAAATATCAATCAATTAAAAAAGAGATAAATAGGTGTCAAGGGATTACACAGAGCACAAGTACAAACAGAATCCAATGGATGGATGTAGATTTTTCTCTGATGGGGAAAGTTTCACTCCTGCCTAGCAGACAAGCACATTGGTCTCATACATCAAGCATATGATGCAGTAAAAAATTAGGTTGTTGCTTGGAATAGACACCCTCAGTAAACTAAATTAAGCAAGTTTTAAAACTAAAGATTTCTTCAGACACAGGACAAAACAATTTAGGCCTTACTGCATGCATCCATTTATGGCGTAAACTGATAGGGTTTTGCTGCATTCCTAAAGTTCAGAAGCCAACTATGAAAAACATTTTATTTGGTCAAGGAAATACCAATTTTCCCACTATTTTAAGCAAACAAAAGATAATCTTCTGTCATGCATTTCCTTATATGGATAGTAGGATGGAAGGCTTCCCCCCCTTCTTTTCAAAAAAGTTAGGAACCCATATTATCTCCTGGCACTCAACCAAGAAAAACAAACAAACCTTTCAACTCCCTGTCTCTTCTCACAATGCCCTTAAAGATAACCATCGACAAATGAATAATGAGAAAGCAGTTTCAACTAAAAATAGCTCTTCAAAATGGTGGGGACACTGACTGGAGTAGCCAGCCCTCTGAGTTCAGTATGAAAATAAGAAAAACAAAGTCTAATTCCTCCTTGTTTACACTAAACAGAATGTACTTGTGTGGAACTTGCCCAAAGGCTCATTTTGGATGTTTTGCAACTAGCCATCTGCTTCTTTGTTACTGTCTGTCAGTTAATGCTCTTTCATTGAAATGAATACAGTCATACCTCTAGATATGATCGCTGCGTGTTGCGTTCATCATGGGATACGAATGTGCCGAACCCGGAAGTACCGGAACAGGTTACTTCCGGGTTCGGCGGTTCGTGTATGCACAGAAGTGCCGCATTGTGCTTTGTGCATGCGCAGAAGTGCCAAATCGCATTGCACACATGCGCAGACGCGGCACTTCAGGTTGCGCGCTGCTCATGTTGCGAACAGGGCTCCGGAACGGATCCCGTTCGCAACCAGAGCTATGACTGTATAAGGTAGAAAGATTCAGTTAGGATGGTTTCTCATGCTACATTTTGCATTGTAGATAACTAGTAACAAGCAGTATAATGTAGAGGAAAGGGCACATGAAAACTGCTTCTTTGCCCTTTAAAATACAGATTGGGCACCTGTTTCCCTGCATGCCAAGTTTCACCACCATTTCATGCGTTTCCCAGCATTTTGGCCCAGAAAGGTCCTGTTTTCCCCTGAAACTAGTGTGGAACTGGTTGCACAGGGCAAATTAGGTTGCAAGTCCATTCAGAAGCTTTCCCTCTATTGATATACAGACAAATGAGTAGTGCCACCCACTATTCAGCTAAAGTATGATCTCTTGAGCTGCTATGTGCCCAACCTATCTCTGGTCACAATACCAACAAGCTTCAGTGTACATTATTTTCCAGGTTTCCCACAGGAAACTCAGTAGCAAGCCAATACTTGCAGTACACCTACCTAAATGTTGAAGCCTTGCTTGGCTTGGCTTTTCTTTTTAGCACAGCAAAAAAATGGATATCTAAGACAGGGGTAGGCAACCTAAGGTGCGGGGGCTGGATGCGGCCCAATCGCCTTCTCAATTCGGCCCATGGATGGTCCAGGAATCAGCGTGTTTTTACATGAGTACAATGTGTGCTTTTGTTTAAAATGCATCTCTGGGTTATTTGTGGTGCATGGGAATTTGTTCATTTCCCCGCCCCGCCCCCCCCAAAATAGTCTGGCCTACCACACACAAGGTCTGAGGGACAGTGGACCGGCCCACGGCTGAAAAAGATTGCTGACCCCTGATCTAAGAAGTAATCAGGCTTCCCTGCCTTTTCCTAGCTCCCACTGCAGCATTTTCCCTTCCTTCCTTCCATCTCCTCTGCATCCACAAGCCACTCACCCTACTATTCTCCCCCTCTCCATCCGGTTAACATGGTTAACAGCATCATCCAGTTGAGTGTTCCTATATCTGGATAAGTGGAACGTTCAACAGATATGAGTGAAGTATGGAGAGCACATATACAACTACTGAGTGACTAAACCCACCACGTTTGTGAGTGAAGGGTGGAGGACTGAGAGAGAAGTGGGGTCAAAACATACAAATATATTATGTAAACATACACATCTGCAAGTTTCCACTTGTTTGTTCAATTCGTTTTGTTACAGGTGTGAAATTAAGCTTTCTGTCCACTAGGTTGTGCTTATAGGCAGTCACTCCTAGCAAACAGACTCTACAAAGTTTACTGCTACACATATTTCATAAGGGGACATAAGTATTTAAGTCTATTGGAGTGAGGGGAGAGAAATGCGTGACAGATCCAGGAATCTGTGTCACGCTTCTTTCGGAGCATTTCAGTTTATGTGAAAGGCATCTTAAACCTATATGACTTACCTTCATTTGACATTTAACTGAAAGTTTCTTATTTAAAGCAGTCCAGATTTGCAACCTACTTAAGAATGAAGCCGAGCAAGAAAAAATGTTTGCTTTTCCTATAGTGGTATAATTTGATCCCAGTCCAGCAACTGTGGTGCATGAACATATGTTCACTAGACTCACAGAGGAACCAGCTCCCTTTGGAGACAAGGAGTGCTCATCTCATGATAATAGGGAGGATACCCACATATGCCCCCTAAAAATCAAGCAAAAGAAGGGGGATTCAGAGGCCTCCTTGGAGATTTGATACATACTCAAGCGTAAAATTTATCCTGTTACTCAACATAAAACATTGCAAAACAATGAACACAATACTATGGAGGAAGTACTCAATAGTGTTTTTAAACTACATCTACTGGCTAAGGTTCTTGCGCTTGTTTTTCAGCTTAGGAGCAAAACCATGCCCTTTTACATTTGCACCTCCTTCACGGTCTTGAGAATGGCAGATGGAACAGGATCAGAAGCTTTGTTCTGCTAGAATCTGTCTCAGTGGTAGAGCATTCCAGATTCAATTCCTAGCAATGCCGGGGAGGGCTGGGAGAGGCCCCCTACCTGAAGCCCTGGGGAGCTGCTGTCAGTCAGTACAGGCAATGCTGAGCTAGATGAACTGATGTTCTAACTCAGTATAAAGCAGCTTCCTGTTTTGCATCTGCCTACAGAGCCAGGAACTGCAAGGCAAAACAGCAGCAGCGCATGTGAGGAGGTTGCTCTGCAGGGGACCAGCATCTGGCTACTTCAGCTGTCATTTCCGAGTCTGGATCATTTCCTCCAAGGCCTGCTCCAGAGATTCAGAAGCAGAATGACAACTGGAATAACTAAACGCCTTTAGACGACTTTTTGTTACTTCTCTAGTAATTCTTGTTTATGTTACTGTATCTTAAGCTATATATCATAAGCCACCTAGACAACTTCATTTAGTAGGTGGGCATAAATACATGGTATAGTTCAGCACATCCCGAGAGCCCCAGGGTGATAAGAGGCTGATCTACAGTGGTACCTCGGGTTAAGAACTTAATTCGTTCCAGAGGTCCGTTCTTAACCTGAAACTGTTCTTAACCAGAAGCACCACTTTAGCTAATGGGGCCTCCCGCTGCCGCTGCGCCGCCAGAGCACGGTTTCTGTTCTTATCCTGAAGCAAAGTTCTTAACCCGAGGTACTATTTCTGGGTTAGCAGAGTCTGTAACCTGAAGCATCCATAACATGAAGCATCTGTAACCCGAGGTACCACTGTACTCCAAATAAATAAATTCCTAATCTAAAGAGACATTATACATAAGCTGATTTAATGTAATGGTACTCCTGATAGTATACGGCTGGCGCTGTGGGTTAAACCACAGAACCTAGGGCTTGCCGATCAGAAGGTCGGCAGTTCGAATCCCCGCGACAGGGTGAGCTCCCGTTGCTCGGTCCCTGCTCCTGCCAACCTAGCAGTTTGAAAGCACGTCAAAGTGCAAGTATATAAATAGGTACCGCTCCGGTGGGAAGGTAAAAGGCATTTCCGTGCGCTGCTCTGGTTCGCCAGAAGCGTCTTAGTCATGCTGGCCACATGACCTGGAAGCTGTACGCCGGCTCCCTCGGCCAATAAAGCGAGATGACCACCACAACCCCAGAGTCGTCCGTGACTGCACCTAATGGCCAGGGGTCCCTTTACCTTTTACTCCTGAAATACCCTTTAATTCTATTAACAATTTTGTTCCCTTCTACTTTTTACTCCCGTTAAATGGTTTCCAATTCTCTCTCTCTTCCATGCTGACTACCTTTACTTTACTGCTTCCATCTAGAAAGTTAGTCACTAAATGACCTTTCCCCAACATGGTGCCCTCCAGATGTTTGGGGCTGCATCTCCCACCAGCCCCTGTCAACACACCAATGGCCAGGTATGATGGTGATTATAGCCTGTCACATCTGGAGGGCACCAGGTTTAGAAAGGCTGTCCTAAATTAAATCCGATTCCACGGGTCTTCCCTATAATCCAGTTTCCAGCACCATAAACTGGGTTGAAAATAGCAGGTTTGCTATGGCAACCGTGAAGGTAAAAAATGGCAAATTGTTTAAAGTTTCGTAGCTTGCAATTAGCTCAGATCAAAGCCTCTTGCTTTCTCCACTCGCTTGAGCTTACTTCACCGGCATTTGAAAGTTGAAATCATTTTTTCCATTTCAAACAGGCAGCTACCAATTCTACTGAAGCTGTGAGTGCAGCGGTTTTTATGAAGGAAACTCTTGGTGCTTTACTGAATACGACATTTGCTTTTATGGACGCTCTTGCCAATAATAAAATCCATTAGGAACTAATTTCTATTTAGTCACCGTTTAAAAGTGCTGCTGAAAAGTATTTTTAAGCTTCCCTTTGTACGCAGCAGTATGGGGATGCCAGCTCCCAATACAAAGCCATAAAAATAACTTGCTCTCGCAGCACAGAATGAATTGCACGCATGACTTCCCCCCAAACCCAAGAAGGTCACAACAAGACAGCAGGACCTTGGTAAAGGGCACATAAACAGCTCTGCTCCTTTGTTCGCGTATTTCTTTATCAACACCTAATTAGCCAGCACTTCTGGCTTTACTGGGAAGGGAATAGTGCTGTGTTGTACACCCTGTTCTGATGTACCCATAACACAACACAGTTCCATTATACTATCAGAGGAGCAATTGATCAGCATACCAGAATGAAGTGCATTAATTCCAACATGCCATACAAAGGAACACACACTGGACATTAACTCCAGTCTGCATTTGGACTGTGTGTGTGTGTGTGTGTGTATTTGTAGTAATAGTTCAGACTTATTAATATGGATGCAATCCATTTGGGGACCTGTCACACACACATAAACATGATACATAAATTGCATTTGCTTTCAGGAGACTTGCATTATTAAATTTATATGCCACCCTTCCTCCCAAAGGAGCACTGCTGTTGCAAGATGCTAGTGGGTTATGTATTGGGAATTAATGTGTTAGCCGGACCATTTTTAAAATGTGGTCTTTTATGGAAGCAGAGGAAAGAAATGCAATGTGGGGGGAAAGAGTCCCTTTATTTATCCTATGATACTTTAAGGACCTCTGCATGGCATGAAGAGTAAGGTAATACACATTTTCCTACTTTGAAAGAAAAACTTGCAAAATAGATCCAGCCTAGAGGCTCCAGGACAGCTTAGAACTCCTCAACATAATCAGTTTAGGAGAACACATTTTTCCAAGTGTTGACTCCCCTAATGTGTTTTCTTAAACTGCTTGCTTTGAGTTTCCTTTCTGCTATATTACCTATTTCCTTTGTTCTTCCATTGTCTATGCCACTGGCCTTCAACTGGTAGATGAGGACTTACCACAAACATTGCCATCATTGGGTTCCCAAAGGCATGCTTGGGTTATAGGAAGGTCCAGGGTTAAAAAAAACATTGAAGACTATTGGACTGTGCTATCCACCTGTTCTCTCTGATCTTATGAGGTCAGGAAGCATTTCTGTCTACCATCACCACACACAAGGGCCCTTTTAAATATTTTTAAATTAAATAATTTGAGCTACCTTTGCAAAAGATAGTAGTTAAGTATTCTAGTCTGGAATAGTTAACAGGAAACTATTTTCTGGATAAGAAGTCATAGGGTTGCCCTTTCACAGGGCACATATACATTATTAAACAGCATTTTCCTCGTCAGTTGACTACTTTTACCAAAGGATGGGGGGGGACGCTGGTGGTGCTGTGGTCTAAACCACTGAGCCTCTTGGGCTTGCCAATTGGAAAGTCTGCACTATGGTGTGAGCTCCCTTTCCTCTGTTCCCAGCTTCTGCCAACCTAACAATTTAAAAGCACACCAGTGCAGGTACTGCTACGGCGGGAAGATAAACGGCATTTCCATGCACTCTGGCTTCCGTCACAGTGTTCTGTTGCACCAGAAGCGGTTTAGTCATGCTGGCCACATGACCTGGAAAGCTGTCTGTGGACAAACGCTGGCTCCCTGAGCCTGAAGTAAGATGAGCGCCGCAACCCCATAGTCACCTTTGACTGGACTTAACCATCCAGGGGTCCTTTACCTTTACCTACCAATGGACGGGTATGAGAAGACCTGGGCATTTTAACAAAGCCCCAGTCCTAAATTAAGTCCCACAGCACTGTCTCTCCACAGCTCACTTACACTAAAGTAAGGGAAAATGAATCAAGTTCTGGTAGTTGCTTTTTGCAATTTTATAACCATAATGTCTACCACAACTAATGCATTCAAGTGTATTCTCCTACCACATCATAATTCAGATGCACAACTGATAAAAAGCAAGAACACAAGCAAAACACCAATTTTGACCCAAATACAAAAGGACAAGAAATACTCTTTTAATTAGTGGCTATGTCAGATAATAAAGTTTTGAAGGCCATAACCACCACTTCTATGATGGGACACTGCTACTTCTCTTAAAAACAAGATGAATGCCCAAATTGCACCCAACTGAATTGAATGCCTGTTCATTCATCAGGCATATAATGTTACCAAAATATTCCTTTTCACTAGTTTCAAGTGGCACATGTTGCAGCAGCTTTGGGCATAAAAGGGTTTTTTAAAAAGCAAAATAGGCTCACCCGAGAGATGGTCAGAGGCATGTTGAAGTCTTTGCCACCTTGAAGCCTGAAACCCCAGGGGGCTGGACCAACCAAAGAAACGCTGTAGTTGTTCATGGCGTCTGGAAGTCAAGATTTAATTCCAGAGAATGAATGCCTGTAAGAAAGGTTTAAAAGATTATTTGGAAAGTTGAAGGAACTCACACACAAAGAACAATTGCAATATGGCCTTCAGATATTAACATTTTGAAGTCTCTAAGAGGAGAGTCATCAACGTTCAAAGCCCTGCCTGTGAATTTTCGGGGGGGGGGGATTATTTCATAAGGTCAATAGTAACAATGAATAGATGCAACACTGCAAACTAGGCGAGCTTGGAAGTTTCAAAGCTTTTAGCTTTGTTTACTAAATACAAGCAAAACAAGCCTGCTAAAGTAGACCATACTTCAGGGCCTCAGAAAACGTTCTGATGCAAATCACCCTGCAAAAGGTGACTAACCAATTAACTAGAACCTTTTTGTAAGAGAAACACTGACGTTAGTAAAATAAGGAGATGAGTACTTGCCAGTTTTGGACAGGGCAAATATCAGCCTAAAAATAGACCTTGCAGCTTGGAAGTAGACCTCGTGTTCCTCATATGCTGGTTGCATCTATGCCAGGAGTGCTTTTTGCTACCTTTGGCTGGTCATCCAACTGCACCACTTCCTGCATGACAGGGAATTCGCAATCCTGCTTGGATTACCACAATGAATTCTAACTCAACTTCTCTTAAGAGACTGTTTGGCAACTACCATGTAACTGATGGTTGCTCAGTCACAGAGAACCATGTTATAGCGGTGTCTGAAATGCTGCACTAGCTACCAATTCTCTCTAAAATCCCTAAGACTATAGTATCTTATGGAACACCACTTCCCCACCAAGGTCTTCAGAGACCTTGCTCTGGGAACCCACAAGTCTACATTACACCAGGTTGGAAAGAGGGACTTCCCTGGAATGGTGCTGCACTCTTGAAATCCTATTGCAGGAAGGCATGCCTCGCACAGGGTTACACAAATGCAGGTATCCTAGCTATTAGCTATTTTCCTGTCAATTGCATTTGCAGATGAGCACGAAGGAGATCTCTCTCTCTTCCCCTTCCCTGAACCTTCCACGTGCCACCAAAGGAACAAACCCCTTGCATCCATATTCCGGCACATGCAAAGGATTCAGGGTGGAAAGGGAATGGACGCTTACTTTGTAAGACATTCACAAATAGAAAGAATATCTCAGGGGGGCTGTCCTTCTATCACTCTCTGCTGAGCTTCTGGGTGGCGACAGACAGCCCTCAACACCTGGAGATAGGGATGCATCATGTTCTTGATTGCTTCCAAGGCTAGGATAAAGTGAGAGCCTCCCTCTGCTCAGGGGCGGAGGGAGCCAATCTGCCGCCCGGGGCGGCAAACTTGAAAGGCACCCCTCCCCACGCATGCGTCGTGACGTCACGACGCATGCGCAGCCTCCTGGGTGGACTGCGCATGTGTGGACATGTGCAGTCCACCCAAGATGGCGGGCACGATCACCGGCACCGCTTCTGACCGGCACCGGGCCGCACCGCGCTGCGTTTTAAGGCTGCAGCGGGTGAACAGCAGTGCTGCTGTTCGCCTGCTGCAGCCTTAAAATGCAGCGTGGCACAATCGCCGGTCGAAAGGGGTGTCGGCCGATCGCGCCCGCCATCTTGGGTGGACTGCGCATGTCCACCCAAGATGGTGGGCGCGATCGGCCGGCACCCCTTCTGTGTGGTGCGGCAACCTTTAAGGCTGCAGCGCGTGTTCGCGCGTTGCAGCCTTTTAAAAGTTGCCGCGCTCGATCGCGGGGGTGGGGCCTGCCCCCAGAGTGTCACCCTCCCCAGGGCAGTACCCGGGGCAGACCGCCCCCCGCCCCCTTTTCTCTGCCCCTGCCTCTGCTGAATATTTTGCTCATGCGCTGCAGCACATCAGTGAATCCATAAAGAATGGCTTCCTCCCAAGGAGAGGTAAATTGTGAAAACTCCTGCTTTTAACTTTCAGTAAGTTACGGGATGTTGTTGTTGTTGTTCTTCTTCAACCAGGCTTTTGGCTGACTAACATGCTATATCCTTTTCAATGTGTTTGTGGGGAGGGGGAGTTACTGTTTCATTTTGTTCTGGTTTTTACTATATATTTTGTGTTTATATCTTGTATTTTTATGATGTGAACTGCCCCGAGATCCACCTATGAAGGGCTGTATACAAATTTAATAAATAAATAAAAATAAATAAGTGCTAGGTGCTATTTCTAAGTGCCTTTTTCCACTTCTACTGCTATGTTCTTATTCTGTGTTACCAATACCAATAGAAAGGTGGGAATCACAGAATTATAGATAGAATAGTGAGCCATCTTTGCTCAAAAAGCTTCCTCTTTCATTCTAAACATGGGTGGGGGCTGGAGAGATGTAGCTCCTATGCTAAAGTTTAGATACTAGATACTAGATACTACACACACACACACACACACACACACACGAATAAGTCCAAATCTGCTAGCAAAATGTACCCCTAGCAAGCTTCCTATGTTACACATCTGGTGTTTAGGTTTACATGCAAGATGCTTTGTGTACACACTGAAAAATGCCATACATGAACCCAGCTCAGCCCAGTTCCAAAAATAGATTCCATGGCTGAGTCCACTCAGAACTCAACTTCCTTTTAAAACTGCATAAAAGGAATCAATAAAACAATACATTCTTAAAACGAATAATTACATCATTTTTCATTTTAAAAAGGGTTTCTCAGACTTTATGAATTTAGGAATACGTACATAAGGACACTACCATACAGTTACAGAAAGTGTTAATGCAGTAAAAAAATAAAAAATAGCAGCCCTTGAAATCTTCCACCTAACTCTTAAAGCATACAAAGTAGTAGCTAGCAGAAGTTACATAACACAAACCAACATTTTGCAAGCGAAATATTTGCATATGAAGCCTAAGGCATTTTTTTAATGGTGGATTTGTTGCTGCTGTTCAAAGTTCAAGTGAAGTGTTTCAGCACCACATGAGATAAAATATTGTAACTGAGCCTTACGTAGAAGCTGTTATCCATTCCCATCGATTTGGAAAGGCTGAGAGGCTGCACAGACTGTAAAACGAAACCAAAGCATGGTATGGAAAGATACTAAAGTTACCTAGTATTTATGTGGAACTACATTTACCCCCAAATGATTTGGGGAGTGTTATAAAGGATGCTTCTTCTTTCCTTGAATAATATTTACTGCTGTGGGGTGTGGGGTGTGGTGGCAAAACTACAAAACCAGTAGCATTTTTTAATGTGGCATTGGCAAAGTTGCCCAAATATGGTTTAGCATACCACAACAATTCATATTAGAGTTTCTCAAAGTGCACAACAAGCTTCCCCAAGGCGGGTGTGGGGGACACAATGTACCAAGGCAAAATTCTAAATACATATACACAAGCACATACCGGTACTATTAGTATCACACCTCCTTCAAGAGACAGCCTTACTACTGCGAAAATGCCTTCTCTTTCTCTGCCAGTCCCAAAACCTAACCTGAGATGCACCGCTACAGGCAGGAGTTCAAAGCACAGAATGTCAGAGGTTAGCAATGTGCTTTAACCTCCACTGGCAACTGCTGATAGAACATGCTCACTGCCCCTTTCTGCAATTAATACATGGCATGTCTATACTTGAGGCTGTCATATTCTGGAAATTAATGCATTAATGGTGGTAATTATCTGGTTTAATGTATGCAGAACACACGTACTAAAGACTTGCTTAGCGCCATCATCTGCTATCTCAGTTTCACCTCCATGTTTCATTGAAGCAGCAATCACTTTCTCTCGTCTTCAGATGCTCATTTTGACATTTAAAGACTCGCACTTGGCTAATGTTGCCAACGCAACATATTTGGAATGTTTTAAGTTGCATCTCATTGCTCCCCTAAAGTCTCAGGTGGGCATCTGTTCCCATGAAGATTGCATAGTTAAATTAGCAAGGAACAGGTTGGTACACTGCATTATATTTTTAAGCATACCACAAAACATGGCAGCTACAGGGCACCAAAACAAAAAGCCCTACCCTTAAAAGTCGCGCCACACTAACCATATATATACCATGTGTGTGGGGGTGTGCATGTATGTGCACACACACAGGGGACTTCCTACTTTTTCTATCTGGCTGCAGCCTAGTTACCAAAGCCCTGACAACGGCCAGAAAAACAGAGCCATCAAACAATCCCACACCCTTCAACCTGCCCTGCCCTGAATGTGTTCCCTAAGACTCTTTCCCCCTCCATGCTGTCTTTTGCCACGTCCGGATTACAGGTTTTGTAAGCAGGCTGCAGGAGCGGCTAGCTAAAGTCTTGCTGATGAAATGTGATTTTCTTTTTTTTTTTTAAGGGGGAAGTGAAGCTGGGGAAAGGACCCAAGGAGGGGCAGCGCAGGCAGCTAACAAACCAGATTATTGTATAGCTGGCTGCTCACTTCCCGTTTACTCGATCACAGGTCTTTGAAAGGGGGGGTGAGACACTCTTGAGACTTCACCCCAGTGCCACAGACAGGCGTGCGCCTCTCTGAAAGGACAAAAAAAAAAAAAGCCAGGATATTGGATGGGTGGAACTGGAAAGGGAAATAAGAATTAAGAAAGCTCTGAATGTCTTCTATTCCGGACTTAAAGGGCTGCCGCCCGGTACTTGAACCTCGTTCGCTGAACTCTCCCTCCCTGCTTTTATTCCCTTCCTCTGTGCGCACTTTGCTACCGACACGGGTCTCCTTCGCGGCGGGCTTCTCTCACGCCCTCACGGCTCCGAGTGAGCCGGCGCCGCGGGGGGAAAGAGGAGCAGCCCCACGCCCTGGGCAAAGGCGTCGGTCTCATCTTCCGCAGACCCTCCTGCCGCCGCCGCCGCCGCCGCCCTCTTTTGGGCACGCGAAGGGCTTCCCCGCGCGAACCCCTCGGCCGGAGCGCTACCTTTTTGCAAGGGAGCCCCCTCCTCACTCTTTACCTCGCTTGGCGCGGTGGCCCCTCCGGCAAAAGTCCGCTTTTCCACTCCCTCCGGCGCAAAAAACAAAACAAAAACAAAACCCCTCCACTCACTTCCGAGGCGCGCGGAGTTCAGGGCGCACAGGCAGCAGCACACCGACGACGCGCAGGCGCTCCCAGCAAACTCGCGAGCGTGTGAGAGCAGACGGCAAGCCGAAGCTCGCTCTCCTCGGGCTCTTGTTTGCACTTCCGCCCCTTTTTCGCGTCGCTCCTCCCCTCCCCGGCTCAGGAGGGACGGCGAAGCTCTCTCTCCAGCTGAGAGGGGAGGGAAGCCGCGAGACGCCCGGAGGGGGGCGGGGAAACCGGGACCCGGCGCAAGGAAGCCGAGCTGAACAGCCAGGACTCATCTCTCTCCCTCTCTTTAACGTACGTTTCTTCGGAAGTAATTGACGCTAGCAAAGGATACGTAAGGCTACAGTCTCCCTTAAATGAATAACAACTTTTATTAAAACGAAGCGCGCCTAGGCCCTATTATTAGCCGGTGTTGCGCACATACTTAAGGCGGTGTAATTCTATAATTACTTCTAAAGGAGGAAAGTCCCAGGATGGGGCAATCCACGCGGGGTGTGCCTTGAAGGGGTGCCCTGCGAGCGGCTGTGGTGGTTTTTGGGTTCCAGTGAGATCTTGCAAGAGCCCTACAAAACTGCCTTGTGCGATCTTGCTGGAAGCTGCCCTGGTAAGCAAGGCTGCGGGTCTGGTAGCAGGATGGGCTGCGTGGTGTGAGCACCTTCCTGTTTTGCCTCAGGCAGCGGAATGCGATGGGCCATCCGGGTAGATCCCGTTGGATTTTGAGGAGGTCATGCCCAAGTAAACAAAAGAGCAGGTCTGCCTATAGCAATTCTAGGTGCAATTTATTAGGGAAAGAGACTCATTAAAAGCAGTATGGGACAGGGCACTTCTCCAGATCAAGAAAAGGAATCGTCCTGCTCTGTTCTGCCTTGGTCAGAACACACCCGGAATACTATGTCCAGAAGGATATTGACAAGCTGGAACATGTGCAGAGGAGGGTGACTGAAATGATCAAGGGTCTGGAAACCAAGCATAAAGAGAGAATTGAGTGTGTTTGGCCTGGTAAAGAGGAGACTAAGAGGAGATAGAGCACAATCATTTTCAAATATCTAAAGGGCTGTCTTGTGGTGGATGGAGCAAGCTTGTTTTCCTGTTTCAGAGAGTAGAACCCGAACCACTGGATTCAAGTTACAAGAAATGAGATTCCAACTAAATATCTAGAAGAACTTTCTTGTGGTAACAGCTGTTTGACTGTGGAAAATAAGTGCATGAGAAGTAGTGGACTCTTCTTCCTTGGTAGGATCTAGTTGAGAGTTCTGCATTGTAGGGGGTTGGACTAGATAACTGTTAAGGTCCCCTCCAACTCTTTAAGTCTTTGATTCTATTATTCCCCCACTAAAATCAACAGAATTCAACAGGGATGGTATCCTTTAAATTCAATGGATAATAAAATGCACAATAGCATTCATACACCTAAACAATAAAGCTTCAAATATTTTGATTGATTGACTGATTTTGAAATGCAAGAATGGGTATCACATCACGAAACAAAATTGATTATTGAAACTGCATGTGCCCAGTGTTCAGGTCGGTCAGAGTCAGTTCAAACATGATTTGAGACAAATGTCTCAGATTGAGTGTGTGTGTGTGAACTGGCACTTGCCGTCCCCACTCCAGGCAGATCCAGAGAAGCCTCTCAAGAGGCTCTTCCTCCATCCTGTCTTGCTCTGAGAGAGGAAGGATGGGGCTTTCTTAAAGCAAAGCATTCTGGGCAGGGTGGATCTAGTAATAACATGCTGTTGCCTTGCCTTTCGTTTTTAGACTATTGTAAATGGTTATGAATTATGTGATGTAGAGTCAGGATGTTAGCACGTTGGACTTGGGCAGAAAACACCCAGCGTTACATCCCCATTCAGATATGAAGCTCTCCTTGTACCATTTGCCATCTCACAGCCCAACCTACTTCACAGGGTTACATTGTTAAGATAAAAGGGATGTGTCATGTTGTGAGCTCCTTGGAGAAAAGGTGGGATGAAAATAAATGGATGATAAACACAAAGCATTTGCTCTTGATTAACCAAGTGTGTTTACAGAAGTTTCTCCCATCTGCCCGTTATAATGCTCTAGAATTGCAGGCCTGGTCCTGAATCTGCTGACTGATGTCTTGTTTGACTTTGTACCAGACTAGATTGCCATGCTTGAAAAATAACTTCTGTTTCCAGCATGCTTGGTCATGTCAGCCTTTCCTTACCACCCACAGTGATGCATGCATTCATCATCTCCTGGCTGAATGAAAGGAATCCATTGTCTGATGTACCAGCCTGTTGTAATTAAGCAAGCTACCTCTCTGCTTCAGAGGACACTAGACCCCCGCCAGTCTCCATGGCTGACAGAGACCAACATAGTACCAAGGTGGGCTGTGTAGTTTGCATGACTGGTCTCCCATTGTGAGTGAAACAAGATCCTTCCCTTCCCTTGGTGGAGCACGTCTGACGCTTCCAGTTATGGGCTTAAAGGTCTAATCAGGAGCACAGAAGACTGCTGTCTGAACATGCCTTACATGCTATTTCATACAGGCAAACAGCTGCTAAGCCGCTAGTTTAAATAGAGCTGCATGGAAGCTGTTGCATTGTGTGTTGTTGTTGTTGTTGTTGTTATCCTGCCTTTTCTCCTTACAACTAAAATAAAGGTAAAGGGACCCTTGACCATTAGGTCCAGTTGTGTCCAACTCTGGGGTTGCGGCGCTCATCTCGCGTTACTGGCCAAGGGAGCCGGCGTACAGCTTCCGGGTCATGTGGCCAGCATGACAAAGCTGCTTCTGGCGAACCAGAGCAGCGCATGGAAACACCGTTTACCTTCCCACCAGAGAGGTACCTATTTATCTACTTGCACTTTGACGTGCTTTCAAACTGCTAGGTTGGCAGGAGCAGGGACCGAGCAACGGGAGCTCACCCTGTCGCGGGGATTCGAACTGCTGACCTTCTGATCGGCAAGCCCTAGGCTCTGGTTTAACCCACAGCGCCAGCCGTATACTATCAGGAGTACCATTACATTAAATCAGCTGCGCAACAGAAGCCTGCTGGACGCCATACTATCCAAGATTTATGGCTTCTGGATGCAGGGGGGTTTTTCTGCTGCGAACCCCCCGCGACTTCAAATGGAGCCGATGTAAATTAAGTTGCATGGGCATCGAATTAAATATACCACTTCTTTAGTTTGGCACATACTAAAATGATTGATGGTAAATCTAAAATTAGTCTTTTCATTATAGATAACCTTCGTTTGCAAGGCTAAAGGGCAGGGGAAACACCTGCCACATCTGAAATGTCCCGTGGGTCCAGTAGGTACAGAGGTGCGAGGGACAATATTGGAAGGGTTAACATCAGTATGTACTAATAGATCCTTGAAAGATTTAGTACACCTGAGGCCTATTAAAGGAAATTCTGAACACCTGGGAATGTTCCAAAGAACATGCCAGTGCTTTCGTATTAATCTAATAACTCTATCCACATAGGGGGGTGTACTCCAAAGAACCTGTAATATGATTGAGTATACATGGGGTGTCAGTTGAAGTAAGGAGTGCAGACCGGTCCCTAGTGAATGGTTTAGTCTAAGATCTATTGACTACATCAACAGGATATCCCCTAGCATGTAATGAATCAGCTAACAAATTAGCATTTCTAAGAAAGTCATCATCAAGCGAGGAATTCCTCTTGAGACGTAAAAATAGCCCATTGGGTAAATTATTCCTCAGGCATTTGGGATGGAAAGACGAATAATGTAGAAGCAAATTGCAGTCTGTGGGTTTTTTGTGAGGTCTAACAGCTAAATAGCCATTGTGTTTAATAACCTCAACATCCAGAAAAACACATGATACGGTGCTGTGATGACCGGAAAAGGACAGTGAGGGATGTAAAGAGTTGAGCCAATCGGAAAACCGTAAAAACTCATACTCATTGCTGAACAGAAAAAAAATAAATCATCAGTAAATCTGTAATAAAGCAATAAAGAAGATGCAAAGGGGTTATTGTTTAGAATATACGATTTTTCAAAGGCACCCATAAAAATATTTGCTACAGCGGGGGCTATGGGGGAACCCATAGCTACTCCTTGTATTTGGAAATAAAATTGATCCAGAAAACAGAAATAATTCTTTTCAAATGTGATGCCCAACAAATCCAAAAGAAAATCAGACAGGGGAGAAGGTTCAGCACGAGACCGTAACAACGGCAGACAATAGCCCGTGCCTCATCCAACGGAATGTTAGTACATAATGAGGCAACGTCCAAGGCAGCAAGAACCATGGACTCAGTAACTTCAGTGTGTTCTATGACTCGGATAACTCAGTAACTTTGCTAAATGAACAAATGCTTAAGCCAAGAAAGAACTTAGCATATGAAGTGTAAGTACTGATTCTTGTGTTTATTTTTTCAGAAATCTTGATAATTTATGTCTAAATATTGATTAGGTTTGGTTTATATCACCAGTGAATGTATGTAATTATACCAAAACCTTGAGGGAGAATACTCTGAAGAAGAAAATTAAATGTTGTAGCTTAAGCCAAGATGAGATGTAACATATGAATTGTAAGTATTGATTCTTGTATTTGTCTGTTCATATATTACTTAAAAATCTTGATACCTTATGTAATGTATGTTCAAATACTGTACTAATAAGTTTTGGTTTATACCACCAGTGAATGTTTGTAAATACATTAAAACCTTGAAAGAGAATTTACTGAAGAAGCCCGAAACTCTTCATGGGTGAAACAGGTGACAAACGCCGGCACCCTGTCTAACATTTGTATGTAATATCCTTGACATTTCATCTGATCGGACTTACCTTCATTGATATCCACAGGAGCCTGGCTAAAGGAACTTTAAAGACTGAAATTGTCCTTTTGTACTAAATTGAATGAGTTTTCTGTTTGTGGCTTTTGTATAAGATTTTTGCACATTGTTCTCTCAATTCTTGGATTACAAATAGAAGATTTAGCACGTGGAATAGTCTGGTAGATTTCTGTGCGCCGTTTTTGCAGCATTGGATCTGGCAGGTTGGCCGACTTAATGTAAAGAACGGCTATCCTGTTCACAGAATGTATGTTGTTCTCACAGGCTGCCAGAATTGGTTCTAACCTAATGTGCAACTCCCTCCACTGCATTGGAATCACTGGAATTTAGTACAGTGGTTAATTTTTGAATACTGGTGGTGGTTGTGTGGCCTATCGGCCAACAAGGCCTTACATGCAGTAAGAGAGAAAGTGTATCCCTTAGCCGTCCTCTTTTTAAAACTAAAGCCAAGTTGCTCTGTTTAATTCCATTGCCTTAGCAACAAGGAGTGAATGTACTGCTTCATTTTTAAAGGGCAGGTAGCTGTCAAGCTGGTTAAGAAGGAATGGTTTGGTACAGCATGTTCCCGATTGCAATACGCATGTGCACATAGTGTGGCAACCCTTGCAGGTCAGTGACTAAATGTTCCACTTGGTACTTTAGCAAAATGTTTGTTTATTATTAAATTACCTACCGGTAATTCATTTAGAATTGATGCTTTTGAATTATGGTGCTGGAGGAGACTCTTGAGAGTCCCATGGACTGCAAGAAGACCAAACCTATCCATTATTAAGGAAATGAGCCCTGAGTGCTCACTGGAAGGACAGATCCTGAAGCTGAGGCTCCAATACTTTGGCCAGCTCATGAGAAGAGAAGACTCCCTGGAAAAGACCCTGATGTTGGGAAAGGTTGAGGGCACAAGGAGAAGGGGATGACAGAGGACAAGATGGTTGGGCAGTGTTCTCGAAGCTACTAACATGAGTCTCATCAAACTGCAGGAAGCAGTGGAAAACAGGAGAGCCTGGCGTGTTCTGGTCCATGAGGTCACGAAGAGTCGGACACAACTAAATGACTAAACAACAACAACAATTCATTTGATTGGTATATTTACTGCCATTATTTTGCTGATGAAACTTTTAAAAAATCACATATGTACTATATAATATTTGTTTGTCCGGATACTCTTTCTCTCTATATATAATGATAGATAGGCTTAGAAAGAAAAGATGATTAGGCTAATGCTATGGTGGTAAAGAAGGAGCATGGTAAGCATCTTCCGTGGGGGCATCGAAGAGGCATTAGCAAGCAGCAGCATGAAAATAACTGGGCTTGGCAACTAGTGAATGCATTGGTTTTTAGACCACAACAGCCAACGGGTATGATAAATGCCTTACACAAGGGAAAGGTGCACTTTGGTTGATATCTGACTGCAATTTTAGGCTATTAGTACTCATAATTGGTTTTGTGGCTTGCTCATACTGTTGAACTAGGAACATGACACACACAGAGAGAGCCAAGATGCAGACTGATCTGTAACTTATCTCCATACAAACTTAACTGAATAGTTGTATGTTTCAGTGCCATGCAGTGAAATTTTTCATAGAGGAACAGTTAGGGCCAGAAGAGCCAGTTTACAAGGGCGATTTGGGGGGGGGGGGTAGGAGATGTCACGTGTGTGGTATTCCAGCATCCCACGTATGAGCATCACGCCTCCCTAAGCAGGGCAGAACCTTCACAAGGTTTGGAAAGGAGGCACCAAGCCCTTAACAGGATGCTGGAGCCCTGCTGTGTCCTTCCCAGTGCTAGGCGGGCTTTGGGAAGGTGGCAGAAGGGCTATTGGATCCATTGGAGCACTGCAGCTCCCTCCCTGAGCCAGACAGAAGCTTCCCAAGCTTTAGGCAGGAGGCAGCAGGCCTCTGATAGGATGCTGGAGGCCTGCTGTTTCCTTCCGAAAGCCAGGCAGGCTTTGGGAAGGTGACGGGAGGGTTCTTGGACCCTTTAGGACAGGGGTGGCCAACTTCCAAGAGACTGCGATCTACTCACAGAGTTAAAAACTGGCAGTGATCTACCCCTTTTTGGGGTGTTCAGGTCAAAGTTCTTGAGCTTTTTTTTTTAAGGAAAGAAAGCACTGTTTTGGGGGGTTCACGTAAAAGTTGTTGAGCTTCTTTAGGGAGGAGGAAAGTGACACTGAGCTTTTTTTTTAGGAAGGAAAGCCCTGTTTTTGGTGGTTCAGGTCATTTTAGGGGTGCAAGATGTTGAGTTTTTTTTAGGGCAGCCAAAGTTTGTTAGTTTCGTTGGGGGGAGCCACTGATCTGCCAGTGATCTACCACAGACGTCCAGTGATCTACCGGTAGATCACGATCTACCTGTTGGACATGCCTGCTTTAGGAGACTAGCCTAGTCCCCCTAGTGCATTTACCACAAACAAATTTCTAACCCCAGATCTGCTATTAGCTCTCCTGGCCATCAAAAGCAATTCAAATCCCACCCTGTAGCCAGACTTGAAATGGCCAGATGTTGGAAGTCTGCAGTGGGTCCCTCTAGAGATGGATGGTTTGAGAAGGTGTGGGGAATTGCCTTGTCTTGAGTATTTAACCTATCACAGGAGGGTTCTAAGAGGGGCTACAAAATGAGACAGTTTTGATGTTGCATGGTCTCTGCTTATATGCTTTGTAGGCCCCCAGTGACACATACCTATGTATGGCAAGGCTACCTTATCAGTGTGGGACCCAGATGTCCACAATGCACCTTTGCAGAATCTATTTTATTAAAATGCCTACAAAAGTGTGCTGAACCTTCTGTTTATTTTAGTCTAACTGGAATCATGTGCAATCACGTTCTTCATTTCTTTACTGTTTTGTCTTGTTAGTAGCTGCTGTTTTACAAAACTCAATAAATACACCTTTAAAATAAAAAACCCTTAGAACCAAATACGTTTTGTCTATTTTATCTCATTTTGTACACTTTTTATTGCAGAAATAAAAGAGGGTTTTTTTTGGGGGGGGGTTAATTCTAAACCAGGGGTAGGCAACCTAAGGCCCAGGGGCCGGTTGCGGCCCAATCACCTTCTCAATCCGGTCCACGGACAGTCCGGGAATCAGCATGTTTTTACATGAGCAGAACGTGTCCTTTTATTTAAAATACATCTCTAGTTTATTTGTGGGCCTGCCTGGTGTTTTTACATGAGTAGAATGTGTGCCTTTATTTAAAATGCATCTCTGGGTTATTTGTGGGGCATAGGAATTTGTTCATTTCCCCGCCCCCCCCAAAAAAATATATATAGTCCAGCCTACCACATGGTCTGAGGGACGGTGGACCGGCCCACGGCTGAAAAAGATTGCTGACCCCTGTTCTAAACAGTCACAGCCCTTGTGGCTATTGAACTCACTGGTGTGAGATGAGAAGGGCTGAAATCTACATTCCCACAGTAAATAAAACTTCAGCTGACAAGAGCTGGGAAGAGAAACGGCCTACATTTTTATGTGTGAAATGCTTAACATTGTTAGGCTGATTCAACCCCTCCCCCCCAAAAAAACTTGAACATAAACACCTAGATTAGATCCGTTTCCCTAGCTAGACTGTTAATCAAAACACCCATTGCCTTGGTGGCTAAATACCATGTTTGCAGTAAAATTGATCTGTGCATTGTCAGCAGAAAGCGAAACGTTCATTGGACTGATGTGTCTCTAGCTCAAAGAAAGCACATGTAGCTAATGGATAACAGCCGAGACTGAAATAGTGATGTACAACGCCCAAGTCTTCCAGCAGAAGGGGGGGGGGGAATGCATCCAGGTAAGTTGAATGCTAGTCGTGCTTTGAAGCAACTGAGGAGGTTCTTGTTGCCCCTTCGTATCATTGAAGATGGCTGCAAGCATGGGGTCTGGCAGAGATTCATTTGCATCACTCAAATGCCACATACAAATCCAAGTAAAATAGAATTGGTAACAATTTGCATTAGCATTTTGAAAAGCAGGTAATTTAAAGGCCTTGTCCAGTATATAGCTCGCAAGTTTTGTTTTTCCTTGTTGGGGAGATGTCTCCTAGGACTCCCAACGCCTTGCAGAGAGAGAATATTGCGTTGTGTGCAGACTAAGACCACCTTACCAGACACAGACCCTCCAAGTGTCCCTATTTTCCGGACATCCCTGATTTAGAGAAGCTGTCCCACTTTCTGGTTTGATTCCGGAATGCCCCACTTTTCCTTAGGGTGTCCCTATTTTCATTGGAGAAATGTTGGAGGGTATGGAGTTATCCGACCCCCAAACTATCTGAAGACAATCCTGTATAGGGAAGGTTTTTTTTTTAATGTTTAATGTTTTGTTGTGTTTTTTATATATATTGGGGGCTGCCCAGAGTGGCTGGGGCAACCCAGTCAGAAGGGCAGGGTATAAATAGTAAAATTATCATTATGGAACGGGACGTCCCTATTTTCATCGGAGAAGTGTCGGAGGGTATGCCATACATGTAAACCACTGCTATACCACTTTAGCAGTTGTGGCTTCTCCAAGGAAATCCTGGGAACTGTAGTTTGTTAAGTGTGCTGAGAGTTGTTAGGAGGCCCCTGTTCCCCTCACAGAGCTACAGTTTCCAGAGTGATTTAACAACCAGTCTCTCTCCATAGGGAACTCTGGGAACAGTAGCTCTGAGTAGGGAACAGGGATCTCCTAGCAAATCTCAGCACCCTTTAACAAACTACAGTTCCCAGGATTCTTGGGGGGAGAGACATGTTTGTTTAAAGTGTATTAGAAGGGCAATGGAGAGAGAAGCCCAGCTCACCCAAAGGCAAGAGAAACCACCAAGCAGCAAGTCCTGTTTAAAGGTTTGTCTGTATTACAGTATCTCCCTCATGTCTCTTTCTACACATGAAATGCCCCCTTCATAGGCCCCCACAGCACACCCTCTACATGCCCTCTTAGCATTAAAATAAATTATCATGCTGCCAAAAGGATGACATTATGATCTGGTTCTTTTCGTTTTTGGCACCATATCTAGGTCATGCAATTATCTCAGATTGCAGGGTGAGCTCAAGCCCACCAGCGTCAATACACACTATAACAAGTAATAGTGCGCCCCAAACCAGTGAATATGAGGGAGCGCCCGCCCACCGTCCCCCAACACAGACACACACACACACACACATTATAGTGTCTCATCCTGCTTTCCAGAGGTTCCATGGCTATCATATGAAAATATGAATGGGGAAGGAGAAGCACACAAACATCAACTTCACGATTAAGAAAAATAACCTCAGTTTCATCTGCAGATATGAGTGGGGGTGTGCAAATATAAAGCAGTATAAAACCTTTCTTCCTAGGGTACAATCCCCCCCCCCCCGGGGAGTGGTGTGGCTTATTTATTTGTTGAAAACCTTTTTGCCCTGTACTTCAGCCAGAATAAAAAGGCTCTCAGAGCAGCATACAAATATCAGTGATAAGACTTATAGCCTAAAATGCATAGCATGAAAGGAAAAGGATTTGGGAAGGAGGAGGAAAGAACATACAAGATCTGACCACCTTGTTCCCAGGCTATGGTCTCGCTTTTCAGAAGATGTGTGCCATCTTTGTCTCTAGCTTCTCTTTCTCTTTTTCTTGTGTTCCACACCTGCTTCTCCAATGTGACTAGTCCCTAGGGACTGTCCAGACTGAGCTATCATATTTCTTAATGATGCTGTACATACATGTGTGCATTCACAGGGTTGTCTCTTACTAAGGGCTTGTGCACACCAGTGTTTACTATGTGTTAGCAGCTGTTTGCGTTCACAGAGACTCAAACCACACCAGTCTCAATGCTTGCCCCCTGCAAAGTCTGGTTTACTGGATAATCTGATAACATTGGGCTCCAAACCACTCCACATGGGGGTCGCAGAAGATTTGTTTCTGTGATTTTGGTTGGTTGGATCAATTGTCACTTTCTGCTGCTTCCCTTTCCTTGCCCACTGCTTTCTCTGCTTCCATTTCTTTTCTGGCTGTGCTCATTTCCAGTGCTCTCGTTGAATTTGCATACCAGAACCAGAGGGAGGAGAAGGTGTCACGGGACTGGAAGAAATTTAAAGACTATCTAGTTAAATCAGTAAAATTGAATATTTGAGCAGAATTAAATAGAACAGCGGCTTTAGCAGGTTTATGTTAGATAAAATTGTTAGCAAGATATTTTTGTGTGAAAGATTTATTTGTTAGAAAATATGTTAAGATTTGGTGTTTAAGTTAAGATATGATTAAGTAAAGTAAAGCACATTAAAAATTGAGCAAATGTGAATAGAATAAGATACAAAGCTACCTAGAAGATATATATGATTTTGAAGACAGTGGAGGGAATGGGGGAAGTCCCCTAAAACAGAGAAGATAGTAACAAGAAAAGTAAGAGGATAAGTGTTAGTTTAAAGGTTTGTATATGTTTCTTTTTATTGTAATTGTTTGATTGTGTTTTTGTGCTGTGTTTATGTATTGTATTTCTGTATTGTTAATGTTGGTGTTTATGCTATGTTTTTCTTTTGTCTTAATAGAAAATAATAAAATCTTATTAAAAAAAAAAAAAATTTGCATACCAGAAAAATGCACAAGGAAACCACACTAAAAAATTCTGCACCGGATATAATGGGCAGCAGTCTTTGAAAAGTGTGTGCATAGAATAATAAGAGTATGTTAGAAGCTTATTCTTTTGTTTTCCCAGATTTGTACAATACCAGAAAGTGCAAATTTGCAATTGTTATATGTATATGTATATATACATATATAATCTGCATGCATGCCCCATCAATGCTTAATCGGAATACTAGAATCAACAAATTATAAGTCAGGGACAAAAACAAAAGGGAATGCCTATTAGTATGAATGGGAGAAACCCAAGTTGCTCTGCAAATACATTTTCATGTATGTGCAGGTGCGGACTACCTCCATTTAATTCAATTGCAGGGGGAGTGGATTAACAGCTATATAATGCTCAAAAGTGGACAAGCCCTAAGTTCAGATTGAGAAACTGTATGCGGCTAGTGGGCCAGATTTGCAAATATGTCCCCGGACAAATTCTGTCCCTGGAATGTCCCCAGATTTGCAAATCTGTCCCCGGGAAACGTGGCAGCGGCAGCCTCGGCAGCCCGGAGCCAGCCTGGTAGCGCAGTTGGCTCTGACAGGCTTCAGGAGCTGCTCGCTGCCGCCACCACTGCCAAGGGGAAACCGGGGACAAATCTCCTGCCCCCTTCTCAGTCAAAACAAAGGGGGAGGGGGGCAGGAGATCGGGGGAGGCTCAGGAGTCACGGGCGGGCGGGGCGCTGTTGCCCAGTTTTTTAAAAACTCAGGGCATTTATGTTTCACAGGGTGTGAAAGAAGGGCTTTGCACCTTTATACAATATGCGTGTGTGCTTGGGCCTAGGGTCTTTTTCCTCACCATCCCCACTATTGACTCCCTGTTGCTACTCAGCTTAAAAAAAAAAAGTGTCCCCAGATTCATTGAAAAATATCTGGTAACCATATAATAACATCAGGTGAAAGAAGCTTTGAGATCACACCATGTGGGCAGAAAGTTTTGTATAGTGCTTCTGTAGCCCAAACAATCAGCTGATTGTCTGTGCTTGGAAAGCCTTGAGATGAGATTTTGGCTGAATACACACCATGCATTTAAAGCACATTTAAGGCACTTTCCCCTGCCCAAATAAACCTGTGAATAGCAGTTTGTTGATGGTGCTGGGAATTGTAGCTCTGTGAGGAGTAAACTACAGTTCCTGTGATTCTCGGGTGGGGGCAATGTGTTTTCAATGTATGGTGTGTAAGCTGTACCAGTCATATACAGGCAAACATAGGTTGCACAATGAAAATGAATTGGGCACTTGCAGAAAAACCTGCTTTACAAAAAGAGAAAAACAATACCCTTTCTTTTGCACTAAGCAAAACGATGAGAAAATGCACTGGAAAGTGTGGAAAACCAATTGCTTGACACAATGTTGTCTACTCATGTGTGAGAATTTTTTAAAAAAAGGAATGCTCAAGAAACAATGGACATTGTACAACCTCTGTGCAAACTTTGTGAAAACAAATTAGCACCAACACTCAACAAGCAGGTTATCTGGAAGAGAGCCCTGTGTCTTATTCATCCTGCAGTATTCAATGTCATGTGTCCGTAAAAGTAGTAGGAACAAGCTGAAAGGAGCTGGTTTGGGTGACAAATGTGGGACTCACCTATCCTTCCTGAAGTTTAAAACTGGCACGCTCCTCTCTCGTGAATTCATTCTGTCCCAGTTCTGTAAGCTTGATATCCCCAGTGGTGGTCATTTATGTGCATCTATCTGAGGAACATTTGTCATCTCCCAATTCCAGAGGATGCTTGTACACCAAGAATCTTGGGCTTGCTGAGCCCAGTTAAATTTTGTGACCTGTTTTGAATACCGGTTTGCTTGTCCTCTGGGACAGGAGAACAGGAGTTATGGCATTACCTGTTTCCAACATGAAATCAGCCCAACCTGATAGCAGGAGTGATGTCAGTCGTCCTGGATCGATAAAAACTGGCCAACAATCTCTGGAATTAGAAGCATCCTAACAGACTCCTATGGAGGAAGGCAGTGCGTTCTATAAATATACCCAGTACTTGGGTTCCATGGAACATACTGGCTCTTCTGTTGGGGTTTTATTTTCTCCTTTCATGACACTGAAAAGGAATGGGATTGCTTTTAGAGCCTTGGACAGGGGGAAAAAAAGAAACCAACTCCTTAGAAATAATAACAGGTTGTGAAGTTTTGAGGCTTCCAAAATTAATAACAGGTTATGAGGTTTGGCTAACAGCATGGCTATATTTAATAGCTATTCCTAGGACAGATATTGTTCATCAGGAATTGCCAAAAAGCTAGCACTCTCTCTCTCTCTCTTTCTCTCTCTCTCTCTCACTCACACACACACAATTTTAAGAGTGGGGCAAGACAAACCTAGTTTCATTTCCATTTCTTATGCTGTCTTCGGGTTACAGAGCGCTGTTTTGGGAATGCCGCAATTGTTGCTATCAGTTTGACAGGCCAGGCCCAAACCTTTAGCGGAAGGAAGGGGAGCCAAAGGTCCTTCAGATATTGTGGAGCTCCCATCAGTCCCAGCCAGCATGGCCAATAGTCAGGAATGCTGGCAACTGGAGTAACATCTGCTGGGACAGAGGTTTCCCACTGCTGCTTTCATTGTTGACTGTTTGCACTTGTTTTGAGGACTGGGGAAATAAGGTATTGACGGAGGCCTCCTCCACATGATATGTAGCAGCTGCCAGATACAGATGTGTGCACCCAGGGGTTTGTGAAACCAGCCCCTGCCTAGGGCACAAGCCCAGGTGTGTGTGTGTGTGTGTGTGTGTGTGCGCGCGCGTGCGCTTAAAAAGCACCTATCAGACTATAGAGTGTATGACATATCTGTGTGTGGCAGCACACTGTCACTATTGCAGCAAGATCAAACACAGGAGAAGCTTCCTGTATTTCTCAAACCATGGCACAAATGCATTTTTCCCCCTGGGGTGTATGTGTGCCAATATAGCTCTTTGCCAGGGGCGCCAATATAGCTCCTTGCCATGGGCACAAGTTATCCTAGGGTTGCCACCTTTGTTCTGGCAAAATAAAGGACAGGACCAGGTCCGATTGCAGGGTGATTTTTTTTCACCACCTGGTGCTGAAATGACTTCAAAGCAATCCATTGCAGTCTAACAGGATGGCCTACTCTGGAATTTGTCAGTCACAAACACACATACAAACAAACACATGAATTTGTAAATCTGTTTGTGCTTTGCAACCCAGAGCTTAAATACATGACCTTTCATACACATGCAGTGTATATTGTACAGCAATATATGCAGGCTGGGGCAAATAAATAAATAAATAAATAAATAAATAAATAAATAAATAAATAAATAAATAAATAAATGGGGAGGCATATTCTTCTCTTATTTTACTTGAAGAAGAGTAGGTAACTTTCAGGCTTCTGGGATTAACTTTGCTTTTCACTAGAACTATGAGATCCACCATCCTAAGTGCAAAATAGTGATTGTGGAGAATATACACTTAGGCTATGTACACACCTTACATTTAAGCACATGACTCTCGCCCAAGAATGCTGAGAACAGTGCTTTACGTCCAGGACCGGTGCTAGGGCTTGTTGCGCCCTAGGCGAACCACCTTCTGGCGCCCCCGCCCCCCCCTGCCAAAGCCTGCTTTAGCGGGAGGTGGGTGTGGTGGAGAGGCAAGTAGCAGTTTCTCCGCTGTAGTGAGTAGCTGCTGCTCGCCCCTCCTGCTGCCTGCCTCCGCCAAAGCCTGCTTTAGCGGGAGCTGGGGGTGGTGTAGGGGGCAAGCAGCACCTCTCCGCTATAGCGGAGAAGCTGCTACTAGCCCATCCTGCCCGAGGCTGGCCAGCGCCCCCTCCATTTTGGCGCCCTAGGCAATTGCCTAGTTCGCCTAAATGGACGCGCCGGCCCTGTTTACGTCAAAGAGTTACAATTTCCAGCACTCTTAACAAACTTCCCAGGCTTCTTCTTTTTTTGGGGGGGGGGGTTGTGGACTTTACATGCATGGTGTACACAGCCTAAGTGTATATTCTTCTCAGTCACTTTTTTGCACTTGGCCTTGTGCCATTTGCATCAGGGCCGTCTTACCCATAGGCACTAGGGGTGCGGGGCACCCAGGCATCAGGCTCTCAGGGGTGCCAGGCCAAGAGTCCAGGCCCCGAGAGTTGAATCCGGGGAAGAGCCCGCCCATCGGTCGGAACGCCGCTGTGCTCTTCTGCTGTGGGCAGCTCTGCACTGCAAGTTCGGGGGTGACAGAGCCAACAAGATGCTGAGGCACCCTCCTGTGTGCCTGGGACTGGGCAACCAGGTGGGGGGGCACCGGGCGGATCTTTGCACCCCAGCGCGACATTTGCTTAAGACAGCCCTGATTTGCATTAAGGACTAAGGTGCCTTTGAGCACATGTTCAGTTGAGGAATTTGTTTTCAGGGGCAGAACTGAGCCCACAAACCAGTCACAGGCAACACACACAAAATCACTCCTGACACACATTCAATTTTCTTCAACTCAGTTGACTAAAATAGATGGAAGGGGGAAATCCTTGTGTTGTTGTTGTTGCTGCTGCTGCTGCTGCTAAACAATTGTCAGAAACCATTGTTGATCTGTTGCAAGTCACCCAGGGATCTGCCAGTAGATCAGCCTTCTGCCCAACTTCTGAAGATTAGCAGCTTTCAGGTTCAGTGAATCTCCAGAGGAAGGGAGTTTTCCTGAATGTATTTACATGTGCTTTTGGCCCCATCTTACCCTTTTGCAAATATGTTGTGCGAATTGTTTCCACACTTGTACACACACACCCCACCCGAAATCTTTTGATCAACAGCGGTTAAGAAATATTTTAAGTAAATACTAATTTACAAAGCTGTACCTCGCTGCTCAGGTTCTCCTAGAGCTCCGCTGTCAGCAACTCCCTGCATAACAACATCGCTTTAGGGTAGGAAAAGGCAATAAAAACTCTGATCTCCTGACAACAAATATTAAAATGTACAGGAGTCGCACAGAGAACCATATGCACCCCTCCCAAGCCAAAGGGCTTAATTGAGAGGCAGAACTGCAAAAGAATAATAGATAGGCATTCGTGATTTTCTCCAACAAAGATTGTGAGACAAGATAATGTGATTTACATAGTCTGGGAATGTCTTACAATCTTTAATGCACTTACATTTCTTACTGTATAATACTATTTTTTTTTTTTTAAAGTCCTCACACTGCAGTTTGCATGACCTCTGATAGCTGGCACTGCCATATACTTTGGGAAGTCAAACATAGTGGGTGGGTAGCTGGCTGGGCAGCGGAGACCAATGAGGAAGAAAGTGGGTGCTTGGATGGCAGAGGCTGGCAGAGGCCACGACGCCCGGCAAGAGAGCAGTGGAGTAGGCAGCAGAGGTTGGCAAGGGTGTGGCGAGCCAGGAGCCTTGCAAAACCCAACCATTCTCTGAAGTGGTGCCACCCTCTCCACAGAGAATGCCAAACCCCTCTCGGGAGCAGTGCCCATCCCCTCTTGCTGGAGTGGCGTTAACAGGAGAGAGGCTGTGCTTCAGAGAGTGGTTTGGCTGGTGCAGCTGCAGTGACAGGAGATGGAAAAGAACCAAGGAAAGAAAGCCTTCAACAACAGCCTTTCCTGGAGGTTTGAAGGAGAAATGTGGGTGGGGGGGAGCTTGAAGGTACTCTTTCACCCCCATCAGCTGATAGGTCGAGACTCGAGAGTGGGCCTTTCTCAAGGCTTGCGAATGTTCCCTCCCCACCCCACCCCATTTATCTTTCAACCCCCTGCAGAGGTTTGAAGTTAAAGCATGGAAGAGGACATTTGAAGGTTTTGCAGATGGGAGCTTTCTTCCATCTTCTTCAAAACCCCACAGAGCTTTGAAAAGCCTTTGCAAACATCTCCACTTGTTGTAATGAATGGGAAATGCTGGTTTGGTGTGAGCTGTTAGGGAAGTGGAGGGTTGGCGGAGTATAAGCAGGTTAGGCAGTGGTGGTGAGCAACGTGGGTAGGGGCAGTAGTCCCTATTATTCAAATAATACTCCTTCAAAGGAGAAATAAGTACTGAAAGGGGTATTCCTAGCATATTAACATACTGCATAGAGATTCTAATTCATTTAATATTTGGATTTATAATAATTCTTGACTCCAAAGTGTTTAATAACAGCAGCAACAGGACTCCCCCCCCATCCCTCAATTATACTGCTAAAGTGAAAACAGATTGGAGTAACCAGGAGTCTATTTCTGTGTGGAAGGACTGTGAATTCTGTTTATTTCTGACATTCACAACTGATTCCTGGGCTCATAATTATTTAATTCCACATGTATGTCTTTTGCACCAGGCTCCAGCTGGTGCATTTTGGGTTTGTAGTAAAAGACAAAGTAGATCCTATAAGCCAGAGACCTGCCTGTTCCTAGCTTAAATTGTACTCATGCAGATACCACAACAATGAATATAATGAAGTGTCTGCAAGCCTCCCCAAAAGAGTTCATCCAAGGTCAACCAGAGTCTTGGGATACTTTGGAATGCAATGGGAATGCCTATTATCCACACCTGCACATCACAGGTGTGGAAGTATTTTTGTCTTATTAATTTGCACCTTAGGGAAAATATACTGACATTGAGCATTTATTTATCGGCCTTTATATTTTCTGTTGATGTTGCCAGGGAGCTTTTGCAATGAACATGTCAGTAATCTGGTTCTACAGCCAGAATAATCACTGCTTGCATGGTCCAATGAAGAAATTTTGCGGAAGATGCAATGATGTCCAGCCCAAACTCTAGAGGGATAGAATGGAATCAGTCACTAAGAAGAAACTCCCTGTGAGATTCTCTTTCTCCCCCCAAATGCTTTTTACATGTGACAGAACTACAGAGCACATGGAGTTCTAAGTTTCCCCAGCTGTTATAGTGGTGCCTTCCCCCTCTCCCCCAAAAGCAACCTCTTGTGTCAGGAGCAGAGAAAGACTGGGGTTTCTTTTACTATATAGTCCCCATGTCTTTTCTCTCTTGCAGGGGATAATATTGAGGTGTGTTTTTTAACTTGGATATAGGTTGCATGTGTGATAAAAGAATCTTTGCCACTTCCCCCATCTCTTTTTTACTCATACTGGTTTGCACATAGGGATGGGGGGGGAGGGGAATCTGATGAAGGCTGTATTTCAAGTTGAATGTACTGACCTTGCAGTTTCTAAAACAATACGAGAACCAAAACACAACTATCCTTTCAATTTGCATATGTCTGAATTTTGCAATGAAGTTCTCCAATAAAAGACAGTTTCCAAAAGTGCATATATTAACGAAAAGTATGCATCAAAATCAATACACCAATGAATAAAACACATAAGCATGCATTATACTATGAGAAACTGCCAAAAATGTGTGCCTCAAAAAACATTTTTGCATGCAGTTTTGACTATTTGGAGAAATTTGCATTAAAATGCTGAAGAATGTTCGTGGCCATTTATTTAAAAAAGGAAATCTGCAAATTGCAAAAGAAATGTGGAGAGCACAGCCCCCCAAAGTGGGATGTCCCAATTTAATTGGGGCAGCTGAGGGGTATGTTATAATAGCATAGGCAGCTAAGTTATGAAAAGTCAGGCCACTGGTATATGTGGCTCAAAATTGTGAGCATTGACAGAAAGCAGGTCTCCAGGATTTCAACCAAGGGTCTGTGTCATAGCTCTACCTGGAAATTGAACCTTGGCTTTTTGCATTCTACAGCTCTTCCACAAGGAGGGAAGGAACGCAGTGTAATGTGTGAACACTTTTCTGTTGTGCAGCTGCATCCCAAGTCAGCAGACAGGCCCTCAGTAGAATTAGAGTGAAAAGAATTGTTGCAGTTTTGCTCTATGTCTATTGAAAATAGTTCAGTTTTAGAATCCAGGAGCATAGTATTCTTTTGGCTGGCTCTGTGTTTTGGCTTTTTTGTTCTACACCAGTGTGTGTGTGTGTGTGTGTGTGTGTCTATCTGCATTAATAAATCATGAAAACATAATGGACAAATGGTTACCAGATATCTTTCCCATATAGACCTATGGAGAGAGCCAATGTCACTAACTAAAAACAAAACAGAAGCTATGCCCTTCCATTGCTGACCTTTCTCCACACGAAGCTTAATTACAGAGGCAGGAATTGTAGATTGTCTCTCCACTAACGCAAAAGGATTGCTTGAAACTATGAGCGGTAAAAGCAGTAACATTGCACCAGGATTATAAGCTTGTGGGGGCCAATCCTGATGATTGACAGAACTGCTGTGCGAAAGGAGGGAGGTCACCACCAAATGAATAAATGGATCATGAGCTGTTTTATTTATTTATCATGAGATTTTATGGAGGCTTTGTTAACCTGGAAAGAATTTTTAGAATGATTGGCATACTACAGCCCAGCCCTTGGTCTCCAGAGCCTTCTTTTATTTTGTATCAATATGATTCCATCGTCATCATCTTTTGCCTACCCTATCTCGTTGAAGACTAGCCCTATCTCCACACTTGCTTAGAATCATAGAATTGTAGAGTTGGAAGGGACCCCGAGGGTCAATTAGTTCAACCCCCTGTAATTCAGGAATCTCAACTAAAGCATCCAATACAGATGGCTATCCAGTCTCTGCTTATAAACTTCCAATGAAGGAGAGTCCACAACCTCCCAAGGAAGTCTGTTCCACTGTCAAACAGCTCTGTCAGAAAGTTCTTCCTGTTTAGTTGGAATCTCCTTTCTTGTAACTTGAAGCTATTAGTTCAGGTCCTACCCTCCACAGCAGGAGAAAACAAGCTTGTTCTCTCTTCCATGTGACAGCCCTTGAGATATTGAAGATGACTATTCTACCTCCTCTCAGTATTCTCAATTCCAGGCTAAACATATACAGCTCCTTCAACTGTTCCTCATAAGGCTTGGTTTCCAGACTTGCTTGTGAGCTTGTTCATACTTCACCACCAACTTCTGTCTTGAATGCTTAGACTTAAGAGTTCAGATGCTCCAATCCAGGGGCAAGGAATCATTTAGACACCACGAGTCAGATCCTCATCAGAATTGACTTTGCAGGCCAAATGTGACTGGTGGGCAGGGTTGCTCACCTGAAGTCACAATGACGTCAGGTGTAAGGTGTGGCAAATCTCTCAAAGATGGGACTGAATTGATTTTTGGTGTTTTTAAACTTAGTCCCTGTCAATAACACATGAGAGATTCTTTGTATGTGGTAGTATTCACTAATATCCAGCAGCAAGGACTCTTGATAATGTGAAGGAAAAGCTTGTGACTTATTCCTCAACCAAAGGATCACAATAAGGATATGGCATGTGAGATGCTGTCTCTCACCCTACAGTCCTCATGCCATCTGTCACTTAGATCTGTGGATGGAGATCCATTGATGGGGCCACATTCCCCTGCAGTAATGCATGCTGTGACTCAATCTTGTGTTTTCTGTGTTGCTCAACCCTTAAAAGTGAAGCAAATCCCATCATTCTGCAAGGTCCATTCCATACAATATAGAAATTTAGTATTGTGACACCTACATTTTGGAATCCCCTCTCATTAAATATCAAACAGGCATTGTCTCTGCTGTTTGTTTTACACCACCTACCAAAGACCTTTCTTTTCCAAGGAGAGATCTTTCCCAGTCTGCATTTGTATTGAAATTGTTTTTAGATATCTTTGGATCTTTTTATTGTTATTTTTGCTGCCCTGGGCTCCTTCATTACATTATCAGAGTTTGCTGGAAACTTTTCTTCCTCCCCTTCCCCCCTCCCCCCGGTCAGCCTTCTCAAATTAGTCTACTTTATTTCTGCTGCTTTTAATTCTTGTGGGTTTTTATGTTTTAATATCATGATCTGTTTTGCATGCTATTTTCTATTTCTGTCCATCATACTCAGAATGTGTTCTCGGACAGTAGAGTGCAATAAATGAATAAATAAAAGAGAGCTTGCCCCACCTCCGGACTGAGCTGGCCTCGTGCCCCACGGACTCAAGTCAAAAAACATTTGGCTTGCATTCTACCGATGGCACCACTCAGAAGGCATGTCCCTTAGGCACATGTGGCCTGAGACGGCACCACTCCCAGGTGCCCCATCTCATAAGGAACCTGAGATTGTCACATTCCCAAAGCTTTAAAAAAGGTTTGGCACGGCGAGTGCCAAGTCAAGGAAGCTCTGGTGCCTCTGCTGCTCATACCCACCACGCCCAGAATTTTAATTCAGGATGAAAAGAGCCCTTAGTGATATGAGTCCCAAAACAGAAACAAATAAACAAATGAGACACTCCCATGGTTAACATTTCAAATATAGAAATCATCGTTCGTGTCTTGCCAGACAGTTAATAGCCAGCATTATTATTCGTTTGTAGAGATGAAATTTGTGAAGGCAAATTAGAGGCAGGAAGGAAATCAACCGGTTCCTGTATCACTCTTTGCTGACATGTTAGTTACTTTGATAATCCAAAAAGAATGATCCTAAGGGTGTTTACTTCTCCCAAATGAGAGGTGATGGGTAGCTCACTTTTTTTTTAATGCAGCAACAGGAGGTCAAAATAATGAGAGGGTCAGGGAAGATCTATTTTCAGGTGTTTCTTACCTGGAGGAGGGAGGATGGAGGCCCTGTATATTTTCTCTGTCGGTAGATTGGCCACCTGGGGAAGAATTAAAGCATCTAATTAAGAAGCCCCTTTCCTCTTGGGTCAGGGTTGGTTCATATGGGAAATTTGAGCTCTTTATGGCATCTGATGCCTGGTCCTCTCCCTCTTCTGCTTGAGAGGAGTTGTTCACAGGAGGGAAGCAACTGAAAATGGAATTATCTCGGTGCAGATTGAAGTAGTGCAACCATTCTTTCTTCCCAGAAGTCAACACTCTGGGGCCCTTTGTGGGAGCAACTTTTATGTGAGCAGCTCCTGCACAGGTAAGATAACATTTAAAAGCCCCCCCCCATTGCCACCTTGTACTATAGCCCAGTTGTAGAGGATGTACTCTGCATGCAGAAGGTTTCCACAACTCCAGGCAGCACTGGGAACGCTCCCCATCTTAAACCCTGGAAAGCCACTGCCACTCAGTGTGGGCAATGCTGAGGTAGACAGACCAATGGTGTGACTAGCTATTAATACATTTGTATTCCAGCTTTCCTCCTAAAGGAGCCCAGGATGGCCAACACACAATGAACCAATCAATACATTTAAAAACAATTCCAGTACAGGTGCAGACTGGGAAAGATATGAGGCATAAGGCAGCTTCCTTTGTTCATATGCTGCATGTATAGACCAGGCCTTGCTACATTAATGTGAGAAAACTAGATTTCACCTTTTACTAGGGGAAGGACACATACCCACAGAAATGCTGAATGAAGTACAAAGCTTTTCATGTACAGTTGTACCTTGGTTGACGAACACCTTGCGACTTGAATGTTTTAGCTCCCGGACGCCGCAAACCCGGAAGTGAGTGTTCCGGTTTGTGAACGTTCTTTGGAACCTGAACGTCTGACATGGCTTTCACGGCTTCCGATTGAGTGCAGGAAGCTCCTGCAGCCAATTGGAAGCCGTTCCTTGGTTTTTGAACTTTTCGGAAGTCGAACCAAGGTACAACTGTATTATTCAATGCAAATTAGCATGCCAGAGAAGGCAAGGCCAAACCTCAAATGTTCCCAGAAGTCCTCTGGGCAGTAAGCACATAAAACTGGTCAAGGAGAAGCAGAGTAGACAAAGCTAATAAGGAGTAGACAGGTGGGTGAGAAACATCACACGTAGAGCCAAGACTTGCATGTGTACATGAAGGAATCCAAAGGATGGAACATGTTTTCTGACAAGAGCTTATTTGAATGTTCAAGCATCTGTCAAAGGGTTTTATCTTCCAAGCCAAGATAGCTCAGGAACATAAATATTTTAAAAGTTATTATTGCCCTTAATCTTGTATGATTTGAAATGTCTCTTGCCAGACATTTATGTAAGTATATTCTTGGATATTTCAGCTTGGACCAAATACATACATTCATAATTTGATAGCTGCCACATTAAGTGCTGGCTTGCATGTCTGAATGGGCTGTTAATTACACACTCGGCATCAGAGATAAAAGTGTTTATATATCACCTCAAATGAAATACTTTTGGATGGAGCCAGTTTGCACAATTTCAGCAGCCCGCTGTCCAGTACATAAAAATCAAGTATGTTATGTGCCTTGGCTCATCGTGTTTAGACATTTCAGCTCCCCATTCTCCTTTCTTGTCCATTTCCCTGTGTTTAACATACATGCTAAGTAGGGTTTTTTGTTTGTTAACTGGAAGACTTGGAACCAATGCTTGAGACTGGTTCTTCACTACACAGATTGTCACTGAGCACGAGATGAATAGCCTTCAACCTTTACCAACTCAGGACCCACCTTTACCCAAACATACATTGGGTGGGTGGGGGGCCCTCAGTTTTTAATCTTTTATCATATATTTGTATGGTGGCAGTGCTGCTGTTAAGACCAACATTAGATCAGACTGTGACCTAGTAGCAGACCCCGACGCACCAGTTGCAGTCCAATGCACAAGACAAAAGATCTCTTTCCCTTAAGTAGTTTCCCTACCTCTGGGTGCTTGATTCACATGTTTGCTGGCATGGACATTGGTGAAATGCGTGCCTTGGAGCTTATGCAAACACTTTAGCAGCTGGTTTATCTATGTGAAGAATCGCTCAAGCAACTAGATGGCAACACTTGTCATGGACTGGCTTCAATTGTCTGAAATCATTTTGCATCAGAAGGCATACGGTTTAACTTAAGAATCTTGGTCAACCTGTCTGAAAAATAAGTTTCAAAAGTTTATGGGCATCTTTAGAGAGGGGGGTAGGGGAACCCTCAACTCATCAGCAGTAGCAATGCTGGTGAACAGTAGTTAACTTTGAAAGCAGCTCCACTGGTGACATCTAGTGGCCACGTAAATTCAAAGTATATTTTGACCTACTTTGAGCAGGCATGAAATATGCCTAATTGAAGAGGAATCTAGAGCTACTTTTCACTTTCCTTTTGCCATTTTCAAAGGCCAACAAACATTTACAAAGTATGGATAGTGGGTCTAATGGACCTAGGAGCAACTGTATGTAGGAATGTTTGTGTGTAAGAGAGGGAGGGAGGGAGGGAGGGGCATCACAACATTGCAAATTGAACTTTAATTGTTTTAAATTGCGAAAGTATTAGGATTAGGCTTCCTACTACATTGCAACCTGTAAAAATATTAAGACAAGCCGTGTCCTCCACTGGAAGCACAGGTGTAAGGGAAGGATCATAGGTCAGTGGTGGAGCATCCCAAGTTTCTGGGTGGGGACTTATTCCGTTCTCAGTAAGGACTGTACAAAGGTTGCCTCCATACGGATCAGCAAGAGAGATATACCTTACTTTTCCACGTATAAGATGAGGGGTTTTTTTAAATTAAAAAATGATGTTAAAAATTGGGGGTCGTCTTATACATGGATAGTGCATGGGGAGAC
Organism: Lacerta agilis; assembly: GCF_009819535.1. Lineage (NCBI taxonomy): Eukaryota > Metazoa > Chordata > Lepidosauria > Squamata > Lacertidae > Lacerta > Lacerta agilis. The sequence goes on from NC_046320.1 coordinate 56,673,503, forward strand.
GTGAGAATGGTTGCTGCCGCGAGCCGGAGATGGTCAGCAGCTATTGGTCATGTTATTGGTGGCCGCTGCAAGGGCTGGTGTTGATTGGTTGTCGCTGCGATAATTGGGCGGCCACTTGGAAGATTCTGTCTGCGATGGGAATGGGACAAACAATAGGTGGCTTTTGCGATGCGTGTGAGTGGCAGTGGGTGAACGATTTCCTGCAATCTCCCCTAAAAAAAGCTCAGCAACTCTGGCAAACCTCCCCCCAAAAAGCTCAGCAACTCTGGGCAATCTCCCATTTTCTTAATTTGGAGTCCCCCCAAATAGGGGGCATCTTATACACGGGGGCGTGTTAAAAATATGGTATGTATGTGTATCACATTGACTTCTGTGGCATTTGTTGATGATTAAATAGATGTGGAATTACTCTGGTCTAGTGGAGCATCATAAAATATAAATCCTCATCAGCTTATCTACAATCAATTTCCTTTTAATTATTCTTTCGCTCACTCTGATCCTTACTTACAAGGGATGATGCAATCAGTCTCAACCTCCAGGGTGCTGTTTAGGAAGCATTTCCTCATCAGAATTTAGAAAGGAAAATGGAATCTGCTTTTGTAGCTGGCTTATTTTACTGACAGCAGAGCAGAGGTGATCATGAAGGAAACAGCACTAGAAGGGAACACAGCGTCCGGATAATTTATTTTCCAATTTAGAGTCAAATATATAATCAGAGATAGTATGGATCAGGTAGCCTTTCCCAACCCAAGGATGTCTTTAACGTTTGCCAAAGCAGAATACCTAAATGATGGTAAAACCCCATTTTAACTGGTTTATAATTGAACAAATTGTTCAAAAAGGAGGCTTGAATGTTTACATTATTGTTCAACATAAAAATATTCTTATTGTGGCTATTATTTGTGGGTAAAGATGAAAGTGGGGGAGTCCGTGATGATTTCCAATACTGTTGGGGCCCTAGAGGGGTTTGCAGCACCAGAGCTAAGCCATTCCCCTCACAAGAAGGCATCAAAAGCACTTCAAGTGAGCACATTCACCTATCTTTCCAGTTTAAGAGAGGGAATGGGAAAGGCACAGCAAAGCTGTTGAAGGTGCTCTGCCGTTTTGTCAACTATCAAAGAACCAGAGTGCACAATGAAGTTATAGCTACATAGGTGCAGTGTTTTTTCATGATAGTATTCACAGTAGAGTACCAGCATTTACTTATTTTTTTGCTGCCCATGCCAGTCATTTTGTGCTGGCATCCAAAATATGAGTACCAGCACCTTATTTATTATATTATTATTATTAACCAAAAAAGCACTGTATAAGTGATAAAAGACATGTTTGCAGCCTTATAGGATATTTCCCCTAGTGATAAGTACATTGGCAACTCTGTCAATACTTGGACCACAGTTTGGGAATTACGGATCCAAACAGATACTTGTTTCTAAACCTATGGACGCATATACAGCCAACAAATTTCCACTTTTAGTATTATAAGTTATAGAACTGTAACTAATTGTACACCACCCATACTTTGTTCCATCTTCTTCATGCAGCTCTGAAGGCCGAAATAGACGCAGTTGTCCCAGTTTCTTCCTTTAGAGCAAAATCTGTGGATTTTTTTTAAAAAAAAAACCTCCCAAGGGAAACATGAAAAGCTTGCAATCAGTCCTAAAGAGACAACTGTACTAGAGCATTTAAGTGGTTTTATTGTTGTCCGTGAGTAAAGCTTATTGTGAGAATTCAACAGTGAGCTCATTACTATTGACACATATTGTTAACCATGACCTAAGGTGATTTTTTTGCCACTGTTGACACCCTATAGGGATAAGACAGGAATGACTGCATTAGCTTTGCACAACAGTCTCACTTTCCCTTGTGACTGAGAAGGGTTGACACCCATCTTTACATCTGGACTTAACAAGTGCTATGCTATATTACATTTCTTGTGCATAGTTTTGGCCTCATTCCTGAGGGCGATTGTTTTCAAAGTGGGCTCATTTAACCTGTGAGTAATTAGGAAGTTTAGTCTTAAGGGATGCTCATCTTCTTGCTACTTTCATTTCTTCCTCCTCTAGTCATAGCTTCAGTTACACAGGACAGATGGCAAACTACCTGTTGTGTCGAGTCAGAACAAAAAGTCAACTGGTTTCTGGTTGCTAGACAATGGCTGCTTCTGCCCCGTCAAACATCTCCACTTGATCTACCTTCTGTCATTTGGTGGCTAAAGTGGTGGAGAATGGCCAATTATTGGACCAGGTTTATTGAGGAATGCATAGCTGATATTTCTTTCCGGAACTAATCTTAGCATCTGGAATTACGGCAGGGCTTATGGTTGCTGGGCACTCCAGCAATGGAACTGCTTGGAAAGGTATTAAAGCATGAAAACGTATCCTGAATACAGATACAGAGAAATATTTACTAGGTGTTTCGGTTGGCAAACACTTGTTATCTACGCTATGGATGCTTTGAGCCTTCAGCATCTATTGCTGTTGTTTTGCTTCTGCAAAGTGCATAAAATTCAAGAAGGGCTAAAGATTGCATTACAAAAAAATATACATATATATATAAAGTTATCTGCTTAATCTACAAGGCTCAGAGTTCTTCATGTGGGTTCCCCCCTCTTATTTTTTGGTATAATAATGCAAAGAAGCAGCAAAAAGACCACATAGTTGCTCTCTTCCATATTTAGGACAGAAGCTTCTCAATTGCTTCAATGAGGTTGGTAGAGGAGCTAAGCCTTCCTATGTCCAACAGGTGATTCTTTTCTGGAGAAAATAATACACTGGAATTTTCTGCCCGTCCATTTTCTGGCTCATATTGCTCCTCAGAGAGGGTGGTCTCTGAGGTAGAAACGATAACTATTTGTGGGATGGTGGCGCTCATTAATGAGTTGAGGCTTCCATCTGTTTGCTGCTCTTGAACTTCCATGTGAGAAGTGTCTGCATTCTCTTCCGTGCTGCTACTATTCAAGCCAAATGGAAGAGATGATGTTCTCAAACAACTGGGCTTGAGCAGCAGTTCTGGGGCATTCTCTCCAAATGATCTCTCAAACGGGTCGTGCAGACTGATGGAGGACACTGCAATCTATGGCAAAGAAAATGGGGATGGGGAGAGAATCAGTATTCAATACTCAGCCTATTTCAGCAGTAATCACACAGTGCTTCCAGAACAGTTGCTACATATTTTACATACCTGTCATATTCAGCTGACAGTGGCAACCCCTGCTTTATGGCCTCTGGAAGTGTATGGGGCCAACAATGTTTGTGCAACCGAGTGCAATTGTGCAACATTCACTAACATTCTGGGATTCCCAGGCAGCTGTCTTCGTTGTATTGTTTTCAGTTTAGAAATGCCACCCCAGACATGAAATTTTATTGTGTATGTTTGCTTTAAAACTTCTGATCCCCCCCAAGGGTTTTGTTTATCCAAGCAATATAATAAATCTTGTCAAATAAAACAAACAGATAGGAAGGATGCGAACATGAATACCAGCCTTTATCTTTCGCTCTATTTTTTTTTAACCCAACTTTTGAAGCTGAACTGCACTAACTCTTTTGTCAAGGCTAAACTTTGGAGGACAGCAGAGCAATTTTCACCCAGGAATTTTAAAACTAAACGTTCTTCCTGTGGTTCTTATCTGCTATGGGGCCCCCACTTGTTTTTCTTAAGTGGGAGTTGCCTGTATGGGAGATATATACGCAAGAAGACAACGAATATAATTACTGTTAATCTACATTACACCTTTGTGGCAAAATGAAACAAGGAATGTAGAAACGCTATCTGAATTGGATTCAGCATGTGCAAGTTGCACACGGGCCATAATATCATTGCCTGAAGTTTCCAAATGTGCAAAGGAACCTTTCAGAAAATGACACTGAACTGTGGCCAACAAGCCATCAGTTCCTATCCTTGCATCAACGGATGATGCGTTCAGTACTCACCCGTTTCAGTTTCACGAAGGTGGAAGTTGCCAGAGTCTCCCACTGTCAGTGAGAAATGGGAATTTCTTTTTCATCTTCCCCCTCAAAGACAAGATTTCTTTTATATATAAAAAAGCAGGTCCCACCATTCTGTATCATTTCCCAAGATGGGATTTGAAGGAGATGGGAGGTAAAGCTAACTTTACTGGAAACTCAGTAAATGAACTACGGAGAACAGATCAAAACACGGAGAAGCAATATGATTGTTGGACTCACCTATATATGGAGCAGCATCTGATTTGGCTTTTGGATAATATGTTTTGCCTTGCCCTTTCGGGCAAAACAAGACAAAAGCAGACTGAAATGGTTTAGTAAACAATTTCTAATACAGTAACATATGGACATCACTGTAATGGGCTGGGTAGTTATAATCAGGGAGAACAGAGTCCAGGTTGTATGCATATGCTAAAGAGGATCAGTCACTTTATTATAAGGAGAATTAAAAACGGTTGCTGTTTTAACCTTTTCTCCAGTCAGCACATTACAGCTCTGGGTCTTTAGGAGCAACCCACTCTCTTTTCCTGCTTGTTCTGAGAAAGAGCTGCTTCGCTGGGGTTGCCGTTTCTTATGGGCTGCCTCCACAGGCTCAAGCTCCATGTCACTCCAAGTCTAAAAAAGGAAACCGAGATGTTTATACACGAACAATCAATAGGCTGCAATTTTGTCTCTTGTCCACTGGTATATATATAAAAAAGCTGCTCTTGCACTACACTAGGAACAAGGGTACATGAGGTGTTCAACGACCGAAGCGTAGAATCATGGGCTTGTATCAAATGTAGCGCTAAGTAGCCATACCACCAGCACAAAGATTTACACTTGTGCAGCAGGACTTCCCTTGCACTTCCCTTGCACATGCCCCAAGCCTGTTCTGGGGCTTCTAGAGCAGATTTGGCAAGGGGGTGGAAACATGCATGATCAGACTGGCCATCGTCCTGATCCAGCAGGCTTTTCTAACACTCTTAAGAATACTATCATATACTCATCCCACTCCAGCTCAATCTTTTACTCTTTAGACTGAACACAATACGTTCCATCAATCTTTCCTTGTAGGACAGTGAGATTTCCCTATAAAATTTGGTCGCTTAAGTGGAGCATAAGGTCTTTCAGCAAGTACATAGTTACTCATATTGCGTATTTCTAGTTCAAAAATCGAACCATCCACAGAGGATGTAAACAGTAAGGTACTGTCAGGGAACTGTCCCCAGCACAGCACAAGGTGGTCGAAGGGCTCTCGGGATGCTACAGAAAGCCCCGGTCCCACCTGACCAGCAGCACCTCTTCTGGCAGCGGAGGGAGCAGCGAGGCTTCCAGCGGGGAGGGGCATGCGCCTCAGGGAATGGAGGGTAGCAGCTCTGAGGATGCTGGAAAGACCCTGCACTCCCCTAGTCCAAGGGGCGATGAAAGAGACACGCAGCTTCCGTCGCCCCAAAGGCGTCGGTGGGTGAAACGAAAGGATGGGAGGCGAGGTTTTCGCATACCGAAACTCTTTTGTTGGGTTCAGAACCGGAAGGGGCCATTCCCGGATTCTGCCGACGCTTGATACACACATGAACTTATTACCTCTGCACTGTACATAGTTTGCACAATAAAACTATTAAAGGAAAACTTGGGAGTTTTGCCTGCTTACTCATGAGCAACCAACCGAGGACCTTACAGGTACAAATATGAACAGTAAAAAAGCAGACCAAGTAAGCAGGAGGAAGAAAAGACCTCCCCCCCTCCCATAAAACTAAAACCAGGATTACATACACATCATACATTTAAAGCATCCTGCAAAGAATCATGGGAACTGTAGTTTAAATGTTTGGAGTCTTCCTAAAATAAAAAAAGCTCAGCAACTTTGTGGGTATCAGGAATTTTACTTTTTGAAATATAGCAACTCTAAACATAACCATGCTTGACTGCTAGTTTTCTGCAGCAGGGGATTAAGGAACACAGAGTTGCATTGCTAGATAGGTCATGTGCCCTCCCCTCTGGAGAGGAAGTGAAGCTTCTTTATACTCTTCCTTTCTCTCTCTTTCTCTCTGCATCATGTAACCAATGAAGGAGGACACCTGTAAGCTTGCTCCCAAGCTTACAGCACATGTTTAGAACTATATTCTGTATTGTCTACCCAAGAGTATTTTGCCTGTATTATCCTTGCTGCTGCATGGGACAATGCATGACTGAGACCTTGAATCTGTAAGTAAAGCATACTTAACAGTGTGTGGTCTGCACATTGCGAGAGGGGTAGGAAAGAGGCCAGCTGCTGTGTGGAGCTGAATGAGGTTAAAAGGTTTAACAGCCTAAATTCATAATGCTGTACTGCTGCTTAATTTTTATAAGTTTATTTTTTATTTTTTTATAAAAAATTTATTATTTTCTACAGTAAACAACAAATAAACAAACAAAAAACCAAAAAAACAATTAACAAAAAACAAAAAACACATCAAACACATTAAAACAACATTAAAAAACAAAAGAAAGATACATACCTAACAGGAACATAAAATAAATCCTTATTTACTTCTACTATCAAATCTTCTTTGGGGGGACTTCCCCCGCTCTCTCGACTGCGTTCAGTACTAATATACGTTGGTAACTTTGTAACTATTTTCTAAACATTCACCATTATTCTTAGTATACTTTAACATACTGGCCAATCATATATAATTCATTACTTAAACAGCATAACCTTAAACATTTCTAAACATTCCTAAGCCATTTATAACATCCCTTCTTATATACTATTTTATCTAACATCATCTAGCTAAAGCCAATTAAACAAACTGGTTCTGCTTCAAATATCTAATTTTTCACGATTTTTTAAATAGTCCTTAAATTTCTTCCAAAAAAAAATTGTTGTTAATTTTTATAAGTTTAATCTCTGCTACTGGGGCTCTCTCCCTGCAGGAGAGAGTGCAAAGCCCCACATTTTGAATCTAGGCACCCAGCCATTTTCTTTTGTTGTTCACCTACATATGTGGGCCCACAGGAATTAATATATTTATATTTCCTCCCACAGTAATATCTAGTGGTAGGGGTTCTACAGGTTTCAGGCAGGAGTCTTTCCTAGCTCTGCCCGGAGATGGCAGGTATTGAACCTAAGACATAACATATGCCGTTAGACTGAACTACAACACAGATGCTTGACTCAAAAAGCTTTAAAAACGGAGCTGCACCAGTAAGTCTGCTTATTGGAACCCTGTGAGCAAGGATTAGACAAGACTGAGACCTTTAAACATTATCCATTGTGATGAAAGGGAACATGTTTTAAAAGGCTTGAGCACGGATAAGCAACATGGAGTAAGACACTCTTGTGTAACACTTTAGGATCTCATTTGATGCTTGGTGATTTACAAAAGGCTTTGTTAGAAAGAAGATTAAGTATAGGATGAAATAACAGAAAGATAGTCAATAAAGTAGTTAAGTGCATGACTGTTTTTCTGTTTCCCTGCTTTTTCATTCAAGCAGCCCATGATATGGCTACCATAATTTATTTTGGCAAAGTACTTTCACTGATTCTCATAACAAGGCAGGTCACTGCAGATAAATGCCCCAATTCTCTGTGTGATCCTTTATCCTCATGCACAGATGTCTTCCTGCCTGTCCCCTTTAAATTAAACTGAGCGACCTAAGTCCTGTAAGCAAAAGAATGTATTAAAAGAACACACCCCTCTCTCAAAGAAAATGTAGAATATGCTCCTTGTTGGGAGCTATCACACATAGAACAAATGCTGAATTTGAGCAAAAAAACCCTGGAAGCTACCATTCTATATACCATTTATTGGGAAAGAGATATTGCATTTACTTCGGTGGACTTGACTTGCGAGTAAATATGCACAGAATTGGGCTTTAAGGTTGCACAGGACATCAGAATATCAGAATTTCCAGGATGTTGGTGCCTAGCTATATCTAAGAAGGAGTCTAATGACTTCTAGACAAGCAACAACTCCCATCAACCCCATTGATGAATGACCTTTATCATGAAAGGGATGTGACACTGTGTCCCTGCTCAATCTCCCAGTGGCCTTTGGTACCATTGACCATGGTATCCGCCTGGAACGACACAGTGGGAGGGGTATCAGAGGCACAGTATTATTATGGTGGATCTGTTTGTATTTTCAGGGGTGCATTCAGAGATTAGCACTGTTTTTATGTACAATTGTTCTTTTTTTAATGAATTAGCAAGATTATATATATATGTAAAAATAAATTATGGAAGCTGCAGTCCAAGAGCATCTGGAGGGCCAATGGTTCTCCATGTCTGTTGTAAGAAATCATTTTAGAGCAGCAATTTCTATGGTCTATAATTTATGGTGAGAGAAGAGGCTCCAGCGACCTTGGCAAGTGATCATTCTGCCTTCCTGTTGCAATCATTCTCCTTAAGACGGACCTGGCTGATAAGTTATCACAATATACCACAACTTTGATAGATTAGTTTTTTTGAAACAGAGAAATCATCTCACAACCCTACTGTATCAGTATATATTGGTGCAGCTTAGTCTCAGTGGGTGTATTTAAATTATAGGATTCAGGAACCTTTGATTTCAGCCGATCTGCATTGTAATCCTGCACTCAGTTATGTACAGAGCCACTGAAACCAACCTAGTGCAGAATCACAGTCATAGTTCACAATTGTTAAGACTTTCTAAAGACCACTCATTATTTACAAACTATTCATAACTGCAATTATTTCTCAAAGTGGTTTTTTATACAACTTTTCTTTTCTTGATGGATAATGGTCTGTTCATATTTTTTTTAATGAGCACTGTCAACTGTTTCTCTTTTTTACACATCTTCCTTAATGAACTTGCCCTGCAGTATTTTACCAGTAAGCCCATATATGGGTTTCCAGTATTTGAATAACTGGGTAGCTTATAACCAATTTTTCTCTTAAGATAACTTCCATTCCAAACCATGAACAATGTGAAGCGTCACTGCTGGAGTTCACTGACCAATCAATCTCTTGTAGTAATTCATTTTTAAAAACAAAATCTCCCTCATTTAGTTTGCTGTGGGAAAACTATAATGGAAAGCTGCTTGTTGATGGTATATGCAAACACAGGAGTCTCAAGGCTGCATGAAGCTGAAATAATAATAATAATAATAATAATAAATAATAATAATAATAATAATAATAATAATAATACCCCGCCCATCAGGCTGGGCCTCCCCAGCACTCTGGGTGGTTCCAAACAGAATATATTAAAAAGCAACAAACAAAACATCAAACATTAAAAACTTCCCTAAATAGGGCTGCCTTCAGATGTCTTCTAAAAGTCAGATAGTTGTTTATTTCCTTGACATCTGATGGGAGGGCATTCCACAGGGCGGGCGCCACCACCAAGAAGACCCTCTGCCTGGTTCCCTGTAGCTTCACTTCTTGCACTGAGGGAACCGCCAGAAGGCCCTTGGTGCTGGACCTCAGTGTCTGGGCAGAACGATGGGGGTGGACATACTCCTTCAGGTTTACTGGGCCGAGGCCATTTAGGGCTTTAAAGATCAGCACCAACACTTTGAATTGTGCTCAGAAATGTACTGGGAGCCAATGTAGGTCTTTCAGGACCAGTGTTATGTGGTCATGGCAGCAACTCCCAGTCACCAGTCTAGAGCTGCCGCAAATTTCATAGTTTTGGGGAAACTTTCCTCAAAGCACCAAGCTTGGGAGAAACTGGTTCTTCCTGTTTCTCACAAAATCCTGTTGTATTAATATCTAATTAGTTGGCTTTTGTGGCAATCACCCCACCCCACCCCATCAATCCATTTCCCCACAGATTGATTTTTTAACCAGACATACTTTAACAGGCACACAAAGCCTTGCAAAGTAAGTGTTTGTGTGTTTGTGTAGCCATGCTAAACTTGTTGCAGGGGGTGGGGGAGCAAGGAATCCTGTGGCTGCTTAAAGGAAAAAATGAAGCACATGTCTGATTCTACGACTAATATCATAGAACCACAGAATTGTAGATTTGGAAGGGACCCCAAGGATTCTCAATGAGGTTTGTTGTTCAGTTGTTCAGTCGTGTCTGACTCTTCGTGACCCCATGGACCAGAGCACGCCAGGCACCCTATCCTCCACTGCCTTCCGCAATTTGGCCAAACTCTGAATATGAGTTTTCCTATCATCACTCCTTCTAATAGTGAACTCAGGTTGGTGAGTGCCATCTAGCAATTTAGTCTGCCACGTTTAATGTGAAGCGAAAGGATGTGACCTGGGAGACTGTCACCCATGCCAAACTTACTGTTTCTGCTGCAGAAATGGAAGAAACACAACTGCTCTTGTTCCTGGCAGCAAAAGAGTGACGGTTGGACATAGAAGCCCTGAATGACGACTCGTTTACAGAACTTGTTGTAAGATCACTTGGTGAGATCCGTATAAGGAATCTCAAGCAAGGGACAGCACTTCGAATAGTTCTCCTAAAAGACAGAATAAAAACACTGTGAATCAGAACAGCTATACATATATATATATGCAGTGAATGAAAACAGAGAGTTTGGAGAATACTTCGAAAGAAACAACAGGATGCACATTTCAGGAGACCCATCTGTATGGTATAGAAAAGAGTTAAGTATTGGTTCTCTTAACCCCATCTATATAAGAGCCAATTCAAAGACTATAGGCATCTCCAGAAGTCCCTTTTATTGTCTATTCATGATTATTTGTTATTGTGGCAGTATTGTGGGTGGTGGTATTGTGTGTGTGTGGGGGGAGATGTTACATGCAATCCCTGTTTCAATGCTGAAAAAGGCTTGAAAATGTTTTGAGGTGGACATACTGCTTCATTTCCAATCAGTTCTGTAACTTCTTGCTGAAACATTTTATACCAGAAATGTTCCAATTTCCTTTTGCCTCGTTTTTGTTCTATAATGCAAGAGTGCCAGGCAGCAAAAATATGATAACACTAGGGATACATTGAAGAACAACTGATAAAGCAGAATGATGCATGGATGATGGACCACTATGAATCTACCACAAATGTGCAATTATTGCATCAAGGACACGTTGAAGAATGCATCCACAAAACAGCAGCAGGAGCAAGCTGCCAATCTACAAGGTGGAAGAAACCATAAGAAATATGCTGAAACAGTATGAGACTCTAGGAAGCATATTGTTCTAACTTGCATTGTTTTGTGTTTATTGAGAATCAGTAAAATCAAAGTACAACAACAAACTTCAGTGTGGCTGTGACTGCTTGGTGGGTGTTGTTGGAGTAACTGGACATGAGAAGAGGTTAATTTCATTCATGGGCATAAATTACCCCATTGATGAGCTAATTGCAGGTGCATGGTCAGTAGAGCCAGTTGCCATGGCAACGGCCTAATGCCTTGACTATATCTGTGATCAATGTATGTCAGCTCAGTAGTGAGTGGGTAAGTCTGTCTTGAGTCTATTACTTGTCCATTGTTACATTTTGAATTGTTAAGAGTTATTTAGAGCAACAGATATATTTTGTACTTGTATAAATCTGCATTTGCAAAAGCCTACAAGCTGGAACTTATTTGTCTATATCTGCATCCAGAACTGTTTTACTGAGCCTTATCTTCTGCAACATTAAACTATGTGAACCTTACTTGGCTTCCATGTGGTGACTGGTACTGGGAGCAACTTCCACTGCATGGCTATCTCCCCTGAGATCCCCAACAGGTATGTCATTTCATTCACATACCCCCACCCGCGTTCATGAACAAAAGGCACCCAAGGCTTTACTTTTTGCAAGGCAGCGTAAGCTGGTGGTTATCTATTCCACTCACCCAAAACCTAGGAAATGAGGAGGGTGCCATTTGCTGAGTTCAGACCATTGGTCCCAGGGCCAGCCCACCCATGAGGTGGGATGAAGCAACTACCTCGGGCAGTGGAAGCCCCTAAGGGCACCCGCCATCTGCCCCATCAGGCTGGAAATCTGCTCCATCAGGCTGGGAATCGGTGCTGCTGCTGGAAACTGCAGCCACTGCCACTTTGCAGGGTGGTTGGCAAGGCAGGGTGAAACAGGACATGGCACCCCTGATTAGTCCATCTAGCTCATGACTGGCTATTCTGACTGGCTGTGCCTCTCTAAGATTTTCAGGCAGGGGATGTAATGGAAAAAAATAACTGGGTACTGAACTAAAAGGTGCAAAAGAAGAACTTACACCCCAGTTAACAGTGGCCCATTAAAGTATGCTTCCCGCAGAGTTAAAGAATAAACACAACAGAAAAATTAACTTGACTAAAGCAGGCACCAGAAGAAAAAAGGAAGGCTTTCTCAAACTAGAGTTTAATTTACATAGACAAAGTAAAAAACTCTCCGTCGGTTTCTAGCCTTTTTCAGAGACTCTGTTACACTAAATCAACTGTACTTTATCTAAGAACTTTCACTCCCAACCTTCAAACTCTCAAGGCTAGGAGCACTAAACGCTTTGCAACAGAGCCTTATATACACAGAGTAATGCCCACGCTTCAGCCAACTAAGAACAAAACACCGGCACCTGTAACTTCTATTTCTTAAACAGACAGTACTGACATCAGACCAGCTTAGGTATAATTTCAAACCCATCAGGATGTTCCCAGCTCTACCTGTAGGCTGAGCCAAAATCTTATGCATGCAGAGCAAATGCTCTGCTACTGAGCTACGCTTCATCTGCAAAAACAAAACAAACAAAGCTTCTGCTCACAGCTTTGTTACCTTAACATGTATGAATAAGCAAGTGTGGCTATCCCATTGTGTACAGTTTGGTCCTAATAAATCCCTTTTCCTCAGGACTGCAACCTTGCTATTTCTTACTTTGCACATTTTAAAAATTAAGTTCATCTAAAGCAGCCACTTCCTTGGGCATTACAGAAACGGAACGAACTTGTAGGCGAACTTTTTATCAATGACATTTCCTGTGCCTCCTTTCCACGTATTATTTATTGACTTCATTTTAATCTCAGCTTTCCTTCAAGCAGCCCTGGGGCAGCATACATGCTTAGCATTCCCTTTCATGCTCAGGATGCGCTTGTAGGTAGAGGATAGGGCGGAGAGAGGAAGTTTGGTCATGCAGTGGGCTTCCTAGGGAACTCAGTTTCCCTTTGTCATAGTTTGGCGCTCTAACCACTCCACCATTCTACAATGAAGGCAAAAATGGTCTGTAAGCTACTAAAGAATAATTGATTGCTGGCTGTGCATGGAACGGAGCGTGCCTTTAGTTCTTTGTGGGGTGGGTTTTTATTCCAGCGAAGTCGAGTGACAAATTAACCTCTTCCCACCATTTGGGAACAAGCCACCAGACAACAGTATTTACATATTTTTCATTAGTCAGAACTAACAGAAGAATGGCTTGTGCAAATACATCTCAGAGTATGAATTACTTGCAAATAAAGGAGTCTATGTAAATAGCCTCTCTCCCCTCCACACCTGTTCTGAGCTCAGTGCCTGTGCTTCCGAGTTAATTCACACAGTGCTATCGTGTGTATGTTCCATAAACAAGTTATTCTTCCATTTGCACAAGCAGAGCTTAGAATCACAGAATAGTAGAGTTGGAAGGGACCACAAGGGTCATCTAGTCCAACCCCCGTGCAATGCAGGAATCTTGTTGTCCGACATGGGGCTCAACCCCACAGCTTTAGGATTAAGAGTCTCATGCTCTGCCAACTGAGATTGGCACTTGTATTGTGCAACCCCCTCTAGCTCAAGATATAAAATAACTCTTCTGTGACTGAAAGGAGACCTTTAGATCCATCCCAATGTTTATTTTTAAGGGGTTTTGCGGTAACTATAGTTACACGCCCTGATTCTTTGGGAGATGGAATAGAGTAAAAATACAAGAGCACCTCCGGTCTATCACTATTTTGCAGAAGAGATTCAAGTACATACCAGAACTTTAGGTTTGCATCATTAAAGAGGGTTAAAGTACAACACAAGCCCCCTTTTAAAAAGAACAAGACTTTTTGTGGTTTGTAATGTGATGGATAAATACTTCGAAAAGTGTGGGATAAACAAATGACCAATGGGAAGACATGTGAACAACCTGCAAGCAAACCACGATGAGTGCAGAATAACCATTGTCTCACAATAGCCCCACAAACACGTAAGAACAAATGCTCAATGGAAGACAAGATATAATCTAATCTCCACATATCAAGATGAATAAGGGATCTCTAGGTTATTTGGAGAAGCCCAAAGGCTTAACTTCTGCAGCTGTTTGTTTGCTTTATCACCCCAGGAATCTGTGGGACATCAGTAGTAATAAAACTAGGATGCATCAGTCAATACGTATAGAAATCAGCCGAACATTTTAGGAAATATCAAGCTCTCGCAATTCAAATTTAATGTATCAATTAATCCTGTATCCATCCAGCTGGCCTAAGAGGAATATAGGATGGCAACGTAAATAACTGATACCCAAATTTAAGAAACTTTGCATCCTGAAATCCATGAATACTTTGATAAACAAACAAAAAGTTATGAAGAAATTCACCCAAACAAGTGATGGAAAGAATGGCCATTATGTGTCACAGAATGCTGTTAGTATACTACAAACTTTTTATATCCATTAAAAGATTGTAAGTGGTTCATTATACATTTCCTGCTGAGGCTAAAATCACACAGATGATTTATGCTGCCACCTAGTGGCAGAGTCATGTATCTATTATTTAAAATTTTTATGCAGCATTTCCTTTTTGTAAAACAGAAGTAAAACAAAGTCATTTATCTATTGGCCATGATTCAAAACAGTTATGTGTCCTTGAATCTAATAACTCTGGAGATGGTGCAACAACACTGTGTTTGTTTGTGACAGTATCAGAATTTCTTTCTTTCTTTCTTTCTTTCTTTCTTTCTTCTGTCTCTCTCTCTCTCTCTCTCTCTCTCTCTCTCTCACACACACACACCATTTATGAACATAAGAACATAAGAAGAACATGTTTTTACATGAGTAGAATGTGTGCTTTTATTTAAAAAAGCATCTCTGGGTTATTTGTGGGGCACAGGAATTCATTCATTCATTTATTTTTTTCAAAATATAGTCCGGCCCCCAACAAGGTCTGAGGGACAGTGGACCAGCCCCCTGCTGAAAAAGTTTGCTGGCCCCCAACAAGGTCTGAGGGACAGTGGACCAGCCCCCTGCTGAAAAAGTTTGCTGACCCCTAGATGGAACAATGGCCTGGCTAGAAGCTTACTATGTTTCTATACTTAGGAATTTGCCTGGTCCTGCAAGGTCTGTGACACACCCTTCACCAAATACCCAACGTGGCACTCTATTCTGCAGAATGAGTGCCCATGAGTGTACACACATCCAAATGGAAGGAAACACTCACAATGCAGTGATTCAAGTAATATGTTCTATTTACCATCCAACGGTGAATTAATTCAAAACAATACATATCTCTGTATAAAATATTATCATAGGGATGCATTCACACTACCTGTATCTTGGGTGAATGATTGCATAGATTATGGGATTGTAGATCGCAGAAGCTTTGGCAATAACAGCTGGCACAGATTTAGAATATGGGTTTAAGGTCTTGGCGTAGCTAGAAACAAGAAAAAAACACAGCATTAAAATACAAGGCAATAACTAAAAGGACCAACGCCATCAACGAAGCACAAAATTGTTTGAATATTTCCTGACTTATGGGAGGTTGAAATGCTGTAGGGTGGGAGACCACATCTGATATTTCTTTCTGGTATTAAACTTCAGGATTTCTGCGAAAAGAGCAATTACTCCAGAATTATGAAAACATGCCCAATATCAAGTCTACTTTAGGTGTCTTTAATTATTCTTCACTGCATATCACATTATAAGTTCCAAACAAAAGACAGTAGGCATTTTGCAATTGCTTGCAGCATTCTGTTTTTGAATCAGAATATGTGGGTTATTACATGCACAAGCAATCATGTACAATTCTGAATAGGTGAGGGTGGACATTTTTATAGGAAAACAGGCAGAAAATCAGATATTTTAATGTGAAGTAGAATGGTGCATCATGCTCCATTTTCTCTGCAAGAATATTCCAAGGGGGGGGGGAATTCACCTCTAACTAGGTGTTTACTCTAGCTTCTGTATACAGGTGTCCACCCCAGTTATGCAGTGGTTACGTTCCAGGCTCCTATACAATAAGCAAATATTGCTTAATTGGGGAGCAGCCTCGAAACACCCTTTAAACGCCCTCTCTGACGCTCTCTCTCCAATCCGGACCAAAAACACTGTATCCAAAAATATTGACAACTAGAATTGAAGCTCTGGGGCTGGCTGGAGGACACATGGAGAATCAGCTGCTGCTGCTGCTGCTGCTGCGCTATTGCGAGCATCAGCTGTTAGGCGGGGAGGCTGAGAAGCCTAAACAAAACCCTGCTGCACCTCCGGTCTCTTTGGGGCTTTCTCTGCCATCACTGACATCCTCTTTGTGCACCAGGGAAGGGTTCCTTGCGAACCACGAGGACTCTCCAGCTCTCTCCCACCATCCCCAGGTTTGAATCAAATTATTCATTTACTTCCTGGCACCATGCATATATGCAGTTGCACATGAGTCTACAGCACATAAGTGGGTTAGCCTTGTAGATGGTAGCATTTAATACAATCATGCCTCATTCACAAAGCAAACAAGAGAGAGAAAAGTTCTTACATTCCTTAAGGGAACTGAAGTTTCAGGATGGATTGCTTACACACACACACACACACACACACACCCATACTCCTTATCCACCCTTGACTGAAACTGCTTCACTGGTGACTTGCCACTTACCCTGCCCACGCAATCAGAGTGACACAGGCATATGGGGACCAGGACAGAACAAATACCACAATAGCCACAAAGGCGATTTTTGCTAACTTCCATTCACTCTTCACTGACTGCGAAACATTTGACTTCCGGTTATAGGTTGATCCTAACTTCTGAACGTTCCTATGAAAGAAACAGCAGGAGGTGTTTTAAGGGAAAAAAACCACTTAATTATGCATTGGTGCATAGCTTCTCTTAAAAAAGCACTTCAGAAAAGAGGCAGAAAACGTGTATGTGTGTTCTCCTAATTATATTTAGTTCCCCTCCCCCACCTGATATACTGGTCTCTTGAACTTTTGTGAGATAGCTTACATTGGTAGCAGCTTTGGGGTGGATGAGAGCAGGACAGGAAGTACAACTTATTGCTCTTTCCGTTCCCTACATTCTTTGTAAGGTTCGTAAAGTGGCTCTTACACATGGTGAGATTTGCATCAAAAACATGCACACCTCACCATGAAGAGGGCTGCGGAACTTTGGCGTATCGCAAAAGATGCAAGCAGAACGAGGAATTGTTATATACATACAAGGATTATTTGCACTATTCCAGCCTAGTTCTATGAAGCTGGGATTCTTCCACGTCATATTTACAGAAAATGGTTTAATGAAAAGTATCATCTAAGTTCCTTTGTATCCACGTTCTCTTAGACCGATACAATTAGTATACCCAACCAACAAGTCCAAACACCTTTAAAAAGATTGTCCAACTAAGGGCAGACTTCTAACCCTAGGTAGGCAACATCAGGTTTCAGTGGAGTGGCAGAGCTACCACCGCACCCAGCCCCCCCCCCCCCACTGCTCATGCCAACCAAGGTAGAAGAAGGTGGAGAGGAAGGGAAAGTGTGCATGTTTCCTGCACCCAAACAAGCCTGGATTGAGCCCCTCACCACAGTTTGCTGGTAGCTAGACCAGTTTAGGGTCCAGCAGCTTCTTGAGTGACTCAGGTCCACCCACTTCCTGACTATCGTGGACAAGGGTTCTACTGACAGTAGTTTCCGCCCATCTGTGTTTTGGGCAGTCAACAGAAGTATGTCTGCTGTGGAGTCTCCCTACTGGTAGAGCCTGGCACAGCCAGGCAGAGGGGACACCTCCAGAAGTCTCATCCATTCTCCCTCCATTCCAGCAGATCAGGAATTTGGATTGCTCTCTGCCCAAGCCAAAAGTCAACAGGGACAGAAAGGAAAGGAATTCCCATAAAAAGAGGTATTTCTTGCCATTGATCCTCCTCTTCCTTAAAGTCTCGAAGCCATAAGCAGCAAGTTAACTGTGATTAAAAGAAGAAGAAACCTACAAAACAACGATCTATTTATATGAATATTTTTCAGTGCTCTGCTTACCTGCCAGTACTTCTAATGGCCAGAAACATGAATAGATAGCAGTGGAAGATTATTATCAGAGGGATAAAGAACACAAAGCAACACAACATCATGGTATAACTTCTGTTTGCTGGAGAATAGGATACGTAGTCCCATGTACAAGATATCATCAAACCTTCAGGTATATAGGAACCTGAGAATAAACATGATTATTAATACAATGCATAAATAAGAACAGATGCAGGAGCTGGACAATTAAGAAAAAAAGCAGCACTACTTCATAGGAGACTGTTATAGTCTGCTGCAGTAAACACAACAAATAATTTTGTGACACTATTAACTTATTGTGGCACAAGCTTTTAGGGGTCAGAGATCACTTCTTGTGAAAGACAGCTTCTAGCTATTTTGCCACAATAGCACAATGGCATAACTTAGTTGTTATGCATAGTTACTCAGAAATAGTTCAGTGGAAGTTACTTGTAAGAAAACATGTCTTGGGCTCAATTATCATTGGGTGTGCCATTTCATACTGCAGGTTGGCTTTCACTTTTAACCTAATTTCTGCTTTTGAATTTATTATTTGTTGTGTGTTGTTCTGATCTTTCATTTGTGAGTTGCCTGGGGAGAAGTGGTTCTTAAAAAATAAAATAATTAAATCAGGGGCAGCTAATATGGTGCCTTCCAGAAACTGTTGGACTCCCAAACTCCCACCAGCATGGCTAATGATCAGGGATGATGGGAAATGCATTCAAGCAACATCTGGAGGGCACTGTGTCTACTGCCCCCGATTTGAATAAAATCAATAACGTGCATCAAATTATGCACATATCTACTAGGCAGTTAGCCCCTTTGAGTTCAGTTGGATTTACTCTAAGGTAAGTGACATACAGGATGATAGCCTAAGGCCACAATCCTACCTATACCTGGGAGTAAATATCATTGAACTCAATGGGGCTTACTTCTGAATAGACATGTACAATCAATGTGCATAGGTTTGCACCTGCTAGTCATGCAAAGACTTGTCTGAAGCTCAATGATACATCCCCCCCAAAAAAGTTTCCAGTCTCAGGGAGAAGTATGTTTGGTTTCTTGCTGAAGAGTTCAAGTCTGTCCTAGAAAACGCAATTATGATTCTGCTGTCTAAAAATGGCATGCATTCAGTCACCCAACTGGGCCTTATTAAGAACAATTCTTATTACGAACAAATGTATTATGCACAAGTAATCAGAAAACTGCCAATCTTCCATGATCAACCTTTTAAAATCTGCACATGGTCACGCTAAATGCTTCCTGGGAGGCAAGAAACCCTCTGAAAATCATGTTGGCAAGTAGAGATAGGGTCAACTCCTTTTTCTTAGACAAATTTGATGGCATTTATTAATAAGGCTGCTCTGCATGTCCTAGTGGGTAATGCTATTTTCATTATGGGTCTTTCAAGGCTTTTCTAGCAGGGGCTTTTGTTCTAAATTAAATCATAAATCACTGATTCGACAACCCTGAACTTTCAAAAAGTTACGCTGGAAATCTATCTTTCTATATCTATAGGGGATGTTAAACTGAGAGGTTAATGTGCATAATAACTGGCCATTGTGCTTCTTATAATGATATTACAAAGGTATAAATATCTTTAGTTTCCAAATATTTGTAATATTTATGGTATTATCTATCATATATTTACATTTATGTGTGTTACATTTCTCACTACTCCAGAGTGGCTTACAAGTGAAAAATATAAATCAGATTAAAAACACTCCTAACAATGGAACAAAATAGACATAGCAGGAACACACAGCAGAACTCAAGAACAAACTCCCTCAGGCTTCTTCAGCACTGTTAGGGGTTTCCCTCCATATACAACCAGCGGCAACTGGTGAGGTGGGGACAGAAGGAAGCTGAAAGCTTCCACGGAGAAGTGGCAGCTTTGGGTTGTGTGCAACTCTGCCATTCGACTTGTGCAACATCTTTCTGCTTGTGCAAAGCAATTTCATTCTCTCCCCAGCAGCCTCCTGTGCACCCTCAAAATCTGCTCCAGAGGGTTGGGGGACCCTCTGGATAAGATTTTGGGGGCATACAAGCAGAAAGAAAAGTCCCATCGAACAAGCAGAATGCTGCTCATTCAGTACTGGATAGAACCCTGAGGAAGGGCATCACTTCATCACTGGCATGTGCCAGCTGTGAAGGTAGCAATGGGTGGAACTGCACCATTCTGTTGCTCCAGTCTTCATGGGATGCTCTCCATCCCTCTTACTTACAGAGCCCTGAACCAGAGTTTCTGGCAACATTGATGGCTATGCTAGTAGATATATGCTATCAGACTTATTAACTATGGGACCTCTGTGGGATTATCCCAGTGCAAGTATCATAGAACTGTAGAGATGGAAAGGATCTTGAGGACCATCTTACCTGCCTGTCAAAGCAGCTTATATAAATATGACAATTTAATAGATACAGGTGAAAGAAAAGGAAGGGGATCCACAGGTTCACAGGAAATGTGTTTCAAAATGTGTTTCAATTACAGCCTGGATACTTCACAGTGCTGCAAGACTTCCCATGAAAAATAACTTGACACGTTGAGATTTCTGCCCCTTTTTTCTGCAGCTAGTGCCTTCCTGCTCTTTTCCTTCTCTTTCTTTCTTTCTTTCTTTCTTTCTTTGCATTTTCTATTTTACATATACAGCGAAATAAAAACAAACATAAAATCCCCTTTGATTTCCCTCACACCCCATTGTGGATCTTAATATAATGATTTCCCCCTCTGCATCTCTTTCACAACTCTATTCTTGTAAAGCCTTTATCATTCCATAGTTCAATTTTTTACTACAAGTTTTATGTCAATCCTACCAATGTGTGTAATTGTTTACAATAGGTTTTCAAATAGATTGTAAGCTTCCCCCATTCTTTATTAAATTCCACCTCTTGGAATTGGAATTATTTATTGGCCAAGTATCAATCATACTTGGAATTTTGCTTCGACTGCATTGCAATGTAAAGAGAAACATACCTCATACCTGCTCTTCTTTCAAATACAGGTGAAACTCGAAAAATTAGAATATTGTGGAGAGGTTCATTTCTTTCAATAATTCAACTTAAAAGGTGAAACTAATATATGCGATAGACTCATGACATGCAAAGCGAGATATGTCAAGCCTTTATTTGTTATAATTGTGATGATTATGGCATACAGCTGGTGAGAACCCCAAATTAACAATTTCAACTTTGGGGTTCTCATCAGCTGTACGCCATAATCATCACAATTATAACAAGCAAAGGCTTGACACATCTCGCTTTGCATGTCATGAGTCTATCTCATATATTAAACTCCAGTAGCTAATGAAAACAATTGCTTACATAAATGGACTTTTCCACGATATTCTAATTCTTTGAGTTTCACCTGTAGCTACATGAAGAGATGCAGACATAGAGTAAGTCAGATTCCACTTAAGAATTCTGTTGATGCAGCAGCTCTCTGAATGAGGAACCTGAGGAATACCTACCGGTTCTGCTAGCTAGGACAAGTGTTGATATAAACCTGTTCATCTACTTTTACCAGCTGATTCACTTTGAAAATAAGGACTCCACCACTATAGAAGAAACCAGATTTCTCATTGGCAATAATACCCTAGAAATGCTAACTGTCACCCCGTTTGCTAATGTCACTTGGCTGTCCTACACATATTTAAGAAAGCAAAGACAATGCACACAAGACAGTATATACATTAAGAAAAGAATAAGTAACATACTCCATCCAAAGAGAGGACATACACTCCATCCCAGCGAGTAGAGCCAGACAAAGGCAATGATTACGCATGAGCGTTTCTTTGAAGACCTTTTTAGAGATTGCAGAGGTTTAGTAATCACACAGTAGCGATCAACTGAAATAGCTAATAAAGTCATCATGGAAGTAATTCCAAAGAGTGCCCCACAAAAAGCATAAAAGTTACAACCTAAAACAGAAAGAGGAGAGTGCAAGATTTTCATTTTTGAAATGCAGGGAGGTAGGAGGTAGAAAACAAAACAATCGTGCATATCTTTTCACAGACTGACGTGGTTGCTTATATATGATGATGATACTGGGGTGGGGACACTGTATTGCCTGGTCCACCTTTCACAGGTGGTTTCATTAAAAAGAAGCAGAAGGAAGGAGGAACTGACCTTAGTGACAAAAAGGCAGGTATGTTCAGTAACTCTTAACAAACTTAGTTGGTCTCTAAGGTGCTACTGGAAGGAATATTTTTATTTTATTTTGTCTTAAAACAGGGTCAGTTTGTCTATAACTCAAACAGATTTCAACAACCTTCTCATGCCACAAACACAAGTTCCATGAAATAGGGAGAGGTTCATGTGCAAAACAGCATTGGAAAAGTACCTATGTCTCCAAGTACCCATTCTGTGTGCATGCTGTTGAGAAAGCAGATTGGAGCTTGAGTTGCAGACATCAGAAAATCACTTGCCGCTAAATTCATTATGAAATAGTTTGCCGGTGTCCTCAGACGCTTGTTGCTTAATAAGCATCATCACGGTGCCCCAAAAAAGGTGAAAGAAAGCAAAACAGTGAGTTTATCTTTAATTATAATTCAGTTTATAAAATAAAATAAACCACATTTATTTAGTTTTGCTAAATAAACCCTGTCACCATACTCAAGACTCAGAGGATGAGCCCCTTACAGCACTTCAAACTCCCCACTCTTCACAAATGTCAAGGACTCCAAAATTAGATAGGACCTCTTCAGCAACCCAGCCAGGGTTATTGGCCTAAAAAAAGGCTCAGCTGGATTTTCCTCTCCACGCAGACAATATTTTCCTACAGTTACCGGTACCTTATTACAAGAGAGCTTAATCCACTTGGAGCTATCCAAGGTCCTACTTGATCATTGTTTGAAGTGAGCTTCTGACTCACTTGACTTTGCCTGTTTTGACTCCACATGCCTCAACTTTCTTGGACATTCATTCATTCATTCATTTATACAGGTTTTCTTATACCACCCCTCGCTTGAACTGTGCACAATATATTTGCTTACCTTCACAGCCTTAAGCATCCACAGAACAGGACACTGCAGATGATTCAAACATAGTATCACCACGACAATCATAGTACTAAAATGTTGTAACAGCAATGCTGTATAAACTTATTCCATGCTTTTATTTCAAACTCAAAGCACCATTAAGGTAGTTTTATACTGGATTCAGCTTAGCAGAATTTTACACATTTATCTATCTTGGGAAATGTTTCTCCCACCACATATATGGGTAGGTGTATGTGTGTGACTGGATCATTTCTGCTAACATGGAGATAATACAGGTTGCTTTTCATTGCTTTGATCTCTCTATGCATGAAGAACTGAATGGAAATCGAACCTTTGCCTGAATGTCTGTATGTAATGTATACTTACAAAGAAATTGGGGAGGGGGGCATTGATCTGAGTATGTTGCAGGCATGTGTGAATCTACTTTTTGAATGTGAAACATTAGTGCAAAATTGGTAGGTTAAAGTATCCCTTGGCACAACTGTTAAAACCACCCACCATTTATTTGCCAAGGGTGCATCATTTCACATTAGTATTCCTATGTATCTTCTTATGCTCTCATTCACTAAAAAGATAGGGATACTCTCCCTGGAGTAAAAATTATCCCTGACTTTCTGAATCCTACCTGCATAGAAAATCACAGTACAAGAAAATTTACCAAGACTATCAGTAAATTATTTTTATAGACCTGCTCTACAACATTGCATTGTTTTCATACCACATAACATCTTCACAGCAGGTAGCCTGGGTAGCTCCTGAGCCACATCTTTACAGATGCTGGCATGAAATACTACTCTTCAGTGTTGTGCTTGTTTTTGACAGACCCTGCAGCGTTAGCGGGCAAAGACAAATCAGAAGGAATCAGAAGGAAAGAGAATAAATTATGAACTCTAGTACTGCTTCTTTAGGTCAGTAGGTCAAATCTTTCCTTGTTTAAGCATGACCAAAAGTCATTACTATCTGACTGCTGCTCAGTGAACCATGTGGCATTACTCAGCAGTTTCAGTTCACCTAGAACTCAAAGCCACCGCTGTCAACGTCCACAGAAAGTTCATCAGAATATCAGGGCACAGCTCCTGAACTCCCTTGTATCTGGAAGGCAACCTAGTCATAAACAAATTAATGTTCAGAAGGTACATTTGCCCCCATTGCTACTACTTTTGGAACTCAAATTCTAAAATATCCCAAGCTCAAGTTGTCTCTCTCCCACTGAAATAGATATATTTTGTAAATGTGTGATTTGCTGGGAGGAAATGTTGACGAGATTTAAAAGAACTGCACACGTGACATGCAGCACAAGGCTGTTGTACAAAAGAACATCCCATCACCGGCTCAAAATATTGTGACAATTTTAGAACCTAGGAGGTACCCCCCTCAATTTCTAGTGATATTTTCACAACAGTCTATCACTGTTTTTATGGTAGCCTTTCATGAAGATTATGTGTGACACTGTGATGTGACACCAGTAAGATCCTAAAACAAAACATGCTTTCAATTTTAGTGGCTGAGCTCAGAGCAACGTTAAAAGATAATGAGCAACTTGTTTCAGCAACAGGAAAACCATTACCAGGACAAAACAAACCAGGGCAAATTCTGACCTCCTATATGGAATCAGAGAAAATGTTTTTTAGTCATTTCAATCTCTCACAGTAGAAAGTCTCAAAACTGAAATTCTTATATGAGTGGTTAACTTGGCCACTGTATTTCTGTTTACTGTTGTATATTACTGAGGTAACAAAATAATAATAGAAAGTTGGAATGTGAATTTCATCAAGCATTCCACTACAATATATACAGTCTAAAAATCTTATTCACAGTTATATGTGCAAATACCTACTTGTGTTGGCATTATTAATGCTAGAACAGATAGGGCTTCCCAGTAATTTGGTATTTTTTATTTTTTTAAAAAGCACATCCTTTTCACAGGGAAGTTGTAATCTTGTGTACATTCCCTTCTCTGGTATTATGATGCTTTTCAGGGTGTGAGTTGATATTCTGCACACTTCCTATTCCTGCCTAGTCATACCTCCCTCATATTCACTTTGTTGCTTTCTGGTGCCTGTTGATTATATTTCCAAGCAGGCTTTTGAACCAGCCTCTTGTCTTCCCACCATCCCTTTGAATCCAGCACCACTGCTTCAATCAACAAACAGTAGTAAGCAGGGATATACCCTGAGATATACCCTGATCCTGAATGTTCAACTTGCAGGTAGGTATAAGAGCCATATCTCCCTGCATGTGGAGGTGAGACCAGAGACATATTGGTACCTCAACAGCACTTCAAGTTGTTGATTTCCCCCCTTTCATTTAAAAAGTACAAAAAAAAATCCTATTCAAACTTATCCCCAGCCTGAGAAAACCATACCTGTAAAATGCATAGAGGACAAGGAGATTTCCTGTGATTCCAATGGAACCAATGACAAGAACACAGGAGCCTACAGTGTAAAGAACACGATCAGGGACATCTACTTTTATTCGGTGCTGAGTTCCCATATTCTGTGTCTGAAAGCGGGAGAGGGGGAGAGAACAGGAGAGGAAACAAAATGTCACCCCAATCTATGTGTTTTCATTGAAATGATTAAAACATGCCATGCAACATTACTTACCACAGATAACTGCAGTATTTTAGTCAATCAAATATTTAAAGCTTAAAAAAAAACATGGAAAGGAGAGTTTACAACAGAAAAGCTGACAAATGTTATTCTCATATAAGCACACTTCAATAATCCCTTGGAAATGGATATGTAACAATGGGTGCTAGTCTGGACATTTTACATGGTTTATTTCTATGGATTATGATATCAGTGCAGCTGGTGTGGGTTTATTATGAAATACAGGCAACACCCAACTTAAGGACCCCTGGACAGTTAAGTCCAGTCAAAGGCAACTATGGGGTGCAGCGCTCATCTCGCTTTTAAGGCTGAGGGAGCCAGTGTTTGTCCACAGACAGATTTCTGGGTCATGTGGCCAGCATGACTAAATCACTACTAGCACACGGAGGACCATGACAAGCGCCAGAGCACACAGAAACACCACCGACCTTCCCTCCACAGTGGTACCTATTTATCTACAGTACTTGCACTGGTATGCTTTCGAACTGCTAGGTTGGTAGAAGCTGGGACAGAGCAATGGGAGCTCACCCCATCACACGGACTTGAACTGCCAACCTTCTGAGGCTCAGTGGTTTAGACCACAGCGCCACCCGCATGCCTACTGTCAACTTACACAGTCACGTAAAGCCAAAACCACCTATAGTCAAAACACATCCGGCTCAATAGCAGGTGGGATTGCCAAAGTTTCCCCCCACTCCGATCACCCACCCCCTTTCCCCCTTTTGCCAAGCACATAAAGCTAAATGCACACAAGTTAAATTTGTCTAAGTGCAACAACATTCATGGTAAGAAGTATCCCAAATCCAAATAACTGTTGGGGGGGGGGTCTCCTTATTTAGGCATTATTTTCCCTATGCAATGACATATGGCAGCTTTCTCCAGCCTGGTACCGTCCAGATGCCTGGACCCCCACCAGCTCCAGTCAACATGGCCAATGATCAGGGTTGATAGGAAGAGACCAGCTATGGGAGAACCAGGCTGGTACATGGGAGGAGAGGTGGGCAAATGGGTCAGGAGAAAGCTTGCAACCCATCTTTCTGGAGAGCATCTTGCATACCTAGCTATACAGAGTGAATCAGTACAAACTAACCTGTTATTTGGTGAACATATCAGAGGTAAGATAAAAAGTGATGACACCCACTGTCTCAAGTAAGGGAAAATACTGTAATAAGTGATCCACAAACGTATGAAAATTATGTGTAATTAATCAGCAGGGAACTAAAAACTGGTGCAAACTTTCTTTTTTTAAGCTGGAGTAGAACCTAAACCTCTCCGATTGCATGGAGCCCGGACAGCCCCGTGGTTTTCCCCGGAGCTGAGGGCGATGAAACAGTCGCTGAGACGGCTAGAGCGCCGGTGGTGGAAAACTCATTCTGAATCTGACCGGACACTGGCTAGAGCTCAACTTCGAGCCTACCAAGTGGCAATGGCAACGGCGAAGAGGGCCTTCTTCACCGTTTCTATTGCATCTGCAGAAAACAGCAGCAGGAGACTCTTCCAGGTGGTTCGCAGTTTAGCAGAACCACCGTCGTCATCGGGGCCTGGTAGGGACCCCAAGATCTCCTGCAATGCTTTTGCAAAGTTTTTTGCAGATAAAGTCGCTCAGATTCGGAAGGAGGTAGATTCCACCGTGGGAGCAGGGCTGGGGCGGGAGAGTGCTAGAGCTCTGTCTAGTCATGTTTCATGGGATCAATTTCAATCTGTTACCTCCGAGGATGTGGACAGGCTGCTTGGACGAGTGAAACCAACCACCTGTGTCCTTGATCCTTGCCCATCCTGGCTAATAAAAGCGAGCCGGGAAGGACTGGGCGATGGGCTCCGCGGGGTGGTGAACGCTTCCCTCTGTGAGGGAGTCTTCCCATACCCACTGAAGGAGGCGGTCATTAAACCGCTTCTTAAAAAAACATCTTTAGACCCAGCCAATATGGCCAACTATCGCCCAGCCTCAAATTTACCATTCTTGGGCAAGGTGATTGAGCGGGTGGTTGCGGAACAACTCCAGGCACGCCTGGAAGAAGCGGACCATTTGGATCCCTTCCAATCGGGATTCAGGCCTCATCATGGGACTGAAACTGCCTTGGTTGCGCTGGTCGATGATCTCCGGCGGGCTAGGGACAAAGGTGAGAGCTGTTTCCTAGTTCTGCTGGATCTCTCAGCAGCCTTTGACACCATCGACCATAACATCCTTCTGGACCGGCTAGAGGGGTTGGGAGCTGGGGGCACTGTTATACAGTGGTTCCGCTCCTTCCTCCTGGGCCGTATTCAGAAAGTGGTGATGGGGGATGAGTGTTCAGACCCCTGGGCTCTCACTTGTGGGGTGCCTCAGGGTTCCGTCCTCTCCCCCATGCTTTTTAATATCTATATGAAGCCGCTGGGAGAGATCATCAGGGGGTTTGGGCTGGGTGTTCATCAGTATGCGGATGATACCCAGCTCTACCTCTCTTTCAAATCAGAACCAGTGAAGGCGGTGAAGGTCCTGTGTGAGTGCCTGGAGGCGGTTGGAGGATGGATGGCGGCTAACAGATTGAGGTTGAATCCTGACAAGACAGAAGTACTGTTTTGGGGGGATAGGGGGCGGGTGGGTGTGGGGGACTCCCTGGTCCTGAATGGGGTAACTGTGCCCCTGAAGGACCAGGTGCGCAGCCTGGGAGTCATTTTGGACTCACAGCTGTCCATGGAGGCACAGGTTCATTCTGTGTCCAGGGCGGCTGTCTACCAGCTCCATCTGGTACGCAGGCTGAGACCCTACCTGCCCGCAGACTGTCTCGCCAGAGTGGTACATGCTCTAGTTATCTCCCGCTTGGACTACTGCAATGCGCTCTATGTGGGGCTACCTTTGAAGGTGACCCGGAAACTGCAATTAATCCAGAATGCGGCAGCTAGACTGGTGACTGGGAGGGGCCGCCAGAACCACATAACACCGGTCCTGAGAGATCTACATTGGCTCCCAGTACGTTTCCGAGCACAATTCAAAGTGTTGGTACTGACCTTTAAAGCCCTAAATGGCCTCGGTCCTGTATACCTGAAGGAGCGTCTCCAGCCCCATCATTCAGCCCGGACACTGAGATCCAGCGCTGAGGGCCTTCTGTCGGTTCCCTCACTGCGAGAAGCAAAACTACAGGGAACCAGGCAGAGGGCCTTCTCAGTAGTGGCGCCCGCCCTGTGGAACGCCCTCCCATCAGAAGTCAAGGGACTGCTGGCTTTTGCCGTAATAAAACTGACTGACTGAGAAGTCAAGGGAATAAACAACTACCTGACATTCAGAAAACACCTGAAGGCAGCCCTGTTTAGGGAAGTTTTTAAACTGTGATATTTTAAATGTATTTTAATGTTTGGTGGAAGCCGCCCAGAGTGACTGGGGAGACCCAGCCAGATGGGCGGGGTACAAATAATAATAAATAATAATAATAATAATAATAATTATTATTATTATTATTATTATTACTAAACGTATCGTTGAACCCAAATTGGGGGGGGGAGAATAAATAACGATGTGGAATAAGGACAGGACTAGCTAACTAAATAATGGTGTTGTAGTATACTTGCAAGCTTCAAACAGAATACAGACCACACAAAAACCCAGTATCTGGATAAAGCTATGTTTGAATGATATACTTTTATGGCTCATCTGGACTTCTGTAGTCAGAGCTCTTAATGGGCTGGAAAACAACAAGCAAGACAGTCTACTCTGGTTTCCAGAATTCTACTCTGTGGGAATTCCCTGCCTATTGTGAAGATGAAAAGCTCGGTAGAGAAATGAGGTAAGATCTCTGGTGTGCCTCTACCATGCCATAATGACCACTCTGTCTCAGTAACTGTTAATGTTGGTGACAAAAACCTTTATTTCTATTCTCTGGCCTAAAGGCCGGAATAGCTGTAGTTGTTTTGCCAAAGAATTAGGCACATTAACTTATCTCAACTTACTTTGCAATTCACATTCCTGACATGAACTAGGCTTACTTTCCCCCATGTAAGCTGAACTAGTTAGGGTGTGCCAAACTAGATACTAAACCCTTCTTGGTCTAACCAGAACCAAATTAAAACAACTTTAGGATAACTACGCAGCACATGCTCGTGCAGCCAATTGTACATCAAAGCTCTCCCCACGGCTGGTTTAATAGGTCTGAATATTGTTCAAGAGTTAAGTTAGCCCTAGAAAGAGGCAAAGTCCTTAATATACCATCTTTTTAAAAATAAAAAAATCACACACACCTGAGGTGTCCGTATCTTCCTTTCTATAAGCACCTAGAGCAAAGCACAAAAATGCTGGTGTTGAGAGTTGAGGAATCCATGTATTTCCCCATTCAGGGCTGCCTGAAATATGAAGCTTAAAGGGGTGTGGGAGCCAATATATAATACAGAGTTGCTAAAACCTCTACTTTATGTCACAGTCGCTGTAATGCATTCATGGCTAAAACCCTTTTGTCAATGGACTGCTTGCATGCCAGAAAGCTTTACTCACTCTAATCTGTCAAAGAATGATTTTTTAAAATAAAAAATAAAAAGAGGAAGACTAGTTTGCCAGCTGCTACATCAATCAAAACATCATGTAAAAACATTTAGATGCAGTTGCCACCTTCAGGTTTCCATACCACAAATGGAAAACTCTTCAGTCATATAATGTATATAAAATCTCAGCGGAGAACACCTTTTTATGGCAAATTGCTATTCTTTTCCCCAGGGTCTCTTTCTATCAAGCAAAGCTGTTGCAGGGAGAGAACAGGGAGTTTCAGCGTGACCAGTGGAATGGCAGGTATAGGAAGCAAAACAACCACTTCCAAGATGATTTTTCCTCACTGAGACATAAAACATAAAGGCCATACTGGAATAGCTCTGTTGGTAGAGCACAAGACTCTTAATCTCAGGGTCATGGATTCAAGTCCCATGTTGGGCAAAAAAATTATGCATTGCAGGAGGTTGGACTAGATGACCCTTGTGTTCCCTTCCAATTCTATGAATCTATGATATCTCAAGGATAAAAGCATGGAACAGAATGAGTTGACAAGTGGCTGAGAAGGAGAGGGTTAAATCACAGGATTCTCTTGCTATTTCTCCCTGTTTGCAAAGAATCATAGAATTTGGTCCATATGGTTATAATAATATAGGGGGGTATTGTTTTCGTTTCTTATTGTGGTATGTATTTTTGTGTTTTTATATTGTTAACCACCCTGTGATGTTTGAATGAAGGGCAATATATAAATTAAATGAATGAATGAATGATGTAATTCCATCCCTAGCACTTCTAACTTGTGTAAGGCACAATTCATTGCTTTTTGAGAGCCAGTGTGGTGTAGTGGTTAAGAGCGGTGGATTCGTAATCTGGTGAACCGGGTTCGATTCCCCACTCCTCCACATGCAGCTGCTGGGTGACCTTGGGCTAGTCACACTTCTCTGAAGTCTCTCAGCCCCACTCACCTCACAGAGTGTTTGTTGTGGGGGAGGAAGGGAAAGGAGAATGTTAGCCGCCTTGAGACTCCTTAGGGTAGTGATAAAGCAGGATATCAAATCCAAACTCTTCTTCTTCTTCTTCTTCTCTTGTTTATACTAACAAAACTGAAAAACACTAACTTTTTAAACCACCATGAAAAACTATGGTTGGCAATTTATGTCAGATGTAAGTGATAAAAACCAAGGAGTCTTTATCCCCAATACATATATTTACATGACACCCTGGTTCATGAATTTATTTTACTGGAATGCAATAGTAGCTGCCTAATTCAGTACGTATCACGAATGCACAAATTGGGTTGCCATATTTCAAAAAGTAGGAAACCAGGACACCCCAAAAGTTGTTGAGCTTTTTTTTAGTTGTAGGCTATTTTGAGACAAACCACAAAGTTGTGGAGCTTTCTTTTACGAAGACGCAAAGAAAAGCCACATACATATTTCTGCCAGAACATGCTGGGAATTCAGTGATATGTGCTGCTGTTTCATAGCAAGATTAGCACAGACCATAGTGTGTGCATGCACACATGCACACTTCCCATACCAATATAACTTTAAAAGAGTAGCAAAAGAGAGCAACGGAAAAAGAAGAATCAAACATTCTGCTACCATAAGTTGCCAGTTGCAGATTGCGGAGATCAGGAGTTACTACAGCATTACTATTAGTGACTCATTTTACCACACAAACACACCCATAGACTATTGCTTTTAAGCAGAAACATATCTTATTGCTGTGGCTCTTAATAATGCAACAAACAAGCAACACCCTTTGTTTTATAGCTGTTGCTTTTTAATGTATAAAACATTAGTTAATAACATAAGGAGAGTCCTGAATCAACCCAAGGGCCCACCTACTTTTAGCAGCCTCTTCTCAGAGCATCCAATCAGATGCCCATGAAAAGCTCATAAGCAGGACCTGGATGCAAAAGCCACTGAGACCAGTAGTCATCAATAGCCTTACCCTTTGTGTAATCCCATTTACCTAAGGGACCGCCTCTCCTGGTATGTCCCGTGTAGGAACTTAAGGTCCTCAAATAATAATCTTTTGGAGGTCCCGAGCAACAGAGATGCTAGGTTGGCCTCAACCAGGGCCAGGGCTTTCTCAGTATTGGCACCGACTTGGTGGAACAGTCTATCACAAGAGACCAGGGCCCTGCGGGATTTGGCATCTTTCCGCAGGGCCTGCAAGACGGAGCTGTTCCACCTGGCCTTTGGGTTGGTTTCTGTTTGATAGTTATGCTTCATTCTTTTATTGGTGGGCTATTTGAAAATGAGACTGAAGTTTTAATTTTGAATTTTTACATTTGTATTTTAATCTGTATTTTAAATTGATTGTTTTTATGTTTTTGCTGTGATTTTAATTAGTGTTAGCCGCCCTGAGCCCGGTTTTTGGCTGGGAAGGGCGGGGTATAAATAAAAATTTATTATTATTATTATTATTATTAAAGCCATCAAGGTTGGTGACCATTATTTCTCCAGAAACAATCACCTGATGCTTTTTGGTGCCAGGTGAAGACTTTCTTTTGTACTCTTCTAGGGGACGACAGAGAATGAGATGGTTGGACAGTGTTCTCGAAGCGACTAGCATGAGTTTGGCCAAACTGCGGGAGGCAGTGAAAGATAGGCGTGCCTGGCGTGCTCTGGTCCATGGGGTCACGAAGAGTCGGACACGAATGACTGTACAACAACAAGTCATTTTAATTATATGATTTAGTGCAGTAAGATATGGGCACTAAATTACTTCCCAGTCTTTATCCTGAAAATTTGCTGGTCTGTTTTTATGCCTTTTGTGCTGTTTTTGTATGATATTCTGATGCTTGGATTGCATTTTTTTATTTTATGGTTTTTTTGCAAACTGCCCAAAGTGTGTGGTGGATGGAAATGCAATGAAATAAAATAAATACTTTTTTAAAATTTTCTTTCAGCTGCCTCGAACTTGGGAAAGGAGGGAACAAAACAACAACCACAACAACAAAAGGTTCAGTAAGTTAATTGGAAAATTTCAATGAGAATAATGGTGCTGCACAAGATCACACAGAGACAATGGCTGCAAAAGCATTATCTCTATTTTGAGACAAGCAAACTGATATAACTGTAATTAACAAATGATACCAATTAATACTGCATTTCAACTTAGCAGGGCACGAACAGAACAGCTCAATTTATACAACCAGCATCACCCAGCAGTAACCCCAGGATCCCTCAGATATTGACGCTCATGAATCAATATGTGAGGTTCTTTCTGAATTCAGCTGTTTTGTATTTAATAGAACATGACAGCTATAAATGTGGTTCACATCAAAGCATCACGGTGCACAGCGCTGATCAATACAAATAAAAGAAGGCACCTACTGATATTGTTGTTTTGCTGTTGGTTGAGTTCTCCCTCTTTAACACACTTTATTTATTTAGGAACTCAGGAAAGGGATTATCCAAAACTCCATTTCTACTTAAAAAAAACCACACACACAGTTTAGGTTCTGCAACAAGGTGTTGTCATGCATTTTAATGCCCTTGTTCGGGGCTCCAAGACACTGTTCAGGGGAAGATCTTGCAAGTGGGTGGGTGTAGAGAAGAAAGGATGGAGAACTCCAACACACTCAGTTCTCCTGAAAATGGAACCTAGGGTTCCCTATCCCCGTTATCAATGTGCAGCCCACTATCAGCACTGTATCTTTTTAGTAGAAGGATGGGACATAACTTTTCTAAATACACTTTCTAAATAAACAAGAAACTGACGGACCATCTAACCAATGCTATTCCCCTTTCCCCCACTTATGCACAGCTTCCTCCCAATTTTCCTAGCTCAGGAGCTGTCCTTGCACAGCAAATGAATTGATGGAACAGGAACAAATGACTCATCTGAAATACCAAACAGCCCCACTTGATGCACTAAATCATCATCATCATGTCAGAATGATGGTTTAAAACGGCCATCAAAATCCCAACTCTCACTTAAAAAAAAAATAATACCACTTCTGGAGCCCCACAAATGCAGGTTACTGCACATGTGACAGTAAAGTGACACGCCGTCAAAAATAAGGTAATAAAAGAAATCAAATGTACCAGTATTGTTTTTAACCGCTCTTCAGATCAGAGATGATTTAGAATTGTATTTTTGTATTTTTTTGCAATTTACGGTAACAATTTCAGAGTAAAACTGGGGCAACACAGTCAGATGGGTGGGGTACAAATAATAAATTATTATTATTATAATCTAAGCCAATGAGAACTTTGCTGATAAATTTCTAGAAACTAAGCTGCATATTCAATCAAACACCTTAAAAGCATGTGAGTTTTGAAGCTTGGTTTCCTGCAATGTGCTAATTTATATGTCTTAGACTGACATATTCAGTAATGAATAATGAGCTTTTACGGAAAATCCTTTCACGTCTTCCATGTCCAGAATAGCCCACTGGCCATTTTCAGGACAAAGATCCTCTCCCATCATTTTACGAGAGCTGGATGTTTGCATCAGTAGGCCTGTTTTCCATGATGAAGGAGTGGACTAGGAGGGGGAAGGGGAGAGAGAGACTGATATTGCTGCATTGGGAACAACCTTTTACAAAACGGAACAATCATGCGCTCAGTGATGAAGTAGACAATACTTCAGAGGGAAGAGCGTTCTTGAAGCCAACACTCTGTATTTAATCAGTTTCAAATCTAACAACAATTTATGAGGAACAACTGGACCATAATGGATCACTAGGAGATGCAGGACTAGAACTTTTCCCTCTCACTTCTAAATAGCTGCTGCAGCAGGTCACTGCAGTCTGCAGGACAGCTTCTCCAGAAAATTCCAAAGAGATCAGAAGCCTGAGGCACAGTATCATAGAGCAGGGCTTTTGATGTGGCTGCATCCGTTTTTCCCTTTTATAACATTTTGTGCACCTGAGTAGCTTATGGCTGCACTGTTGGCCCTTCATTCTACCGGCCGAATGCCATTGCTGACTCAAAACATTGTGCCACAGAAGCACAGCCCAAATGCCCCCAGTCTAGTAGACCAACTTTTAAAAAAATAAAGACTCATAGAATTGTAAAGTTGGAAGGGACCATGAGAATCATTTAGCCCAGCCCCCTGCCAGGACCAGTGCTAGGGCTTCTGGCGCCCTAGGCGAGAACAATCTTCTGCCCCCCCCCCGCCCAAGCCTGCTTTAGCGGGAGGTGGGGGGTGGAGAGGCAAGCAGCGGTTTCTCCACTATAGCAGAGAAGCTGCTGCTCGCCCGCCCCACCCCCCGCCCCCCGTCAAAGCCTGCTTTAGCGGGAGGTGGGGGGGTGGAGAGGCAAGCAGCAGTTTCTCCGCTGTAGCAGAGAAGTCGCTGCTCGCCCATCCCGCCCCCCTCCAAAGCCTGCTTTAGCGGGAGCCGGGGGTGGTGTCGGGGGCAAGCAGCACCTCTCCACTACAGCAGAGAAGCTGCTGCTAGCCTGTCCTGCACCCCCGCCCAAGCCTCGCCAGCGCCCCCTCCATTTTGGCGCCCTAGGCGATTGCCTAGTTCGCCTAAATGGACGCGCCAGCACTGCCCCCTGCAGTGCAAGAATCTTTGCCCAACACGGGGTTCAAACCCACAACCCTGAGATTATGAGTATCCATTTGCTTTACCAACTGAGCTATTCCAGCATTTGACATACCATTTAGACACCATTTCCTGCCTTCTGTGATCTTCTTCCAATTCTCATGGTGCCACACAAATTAATCACTTCACCCAGTTTCATGTTAGGGTCAGCTCTGCCAAAAGCTGATTATGCTTAAGTTTGAATGACATTATTTCCTTAAATGGCAGCAATCAAAGAAAAACACCCAACACTTAATATTTTCACCATCTTTGAAGAATATTTAACATTTTCTGGCATACATTAGTGCATGTAGGTTACTTAACATCTAGTGAAGATTAATTGAAGCAGAGTGTATGTGTATAGTTTGTGCATCAGAAGATGACATTAATAATGTAGAAGTACTTTGTGAAAGTGCTATCTAAATCCAACAATAAATTTCACTTATGTGTTTCCATGGCATTTGGAAAGGTTTGCCATTTAAACATTTATTGTCCAATTCCTGTCAATCAGATATTCAACAGAACTTGAATATTCATGAATTTATATGAGCATGAAGCTAAAGTATATTGAATTCAGCAAAAGGAACTTTAGCTCAACAAGGTCAGTTGTTTTTCACCTGTTTGTCCTTCAAAGAATGGTCTAGGTATACAGAGTTAACATTAAGACTTGACAAAGTTCACACATATGGCATTTCTTTTCAGATTTAGAATATACTGAAATCTAAGCTTATGAAGTAGATCACATATAGAAAGTAGAAGTACCGTATTTTTCTGGGTATAAGACAATATTTTCCTCCTAGAAACAATAGGCAAAAATTTCGGGTCGTCTTATACACAGATAGCAGAGGGGGGACGGGTGATTGGTGGCAGCAGCCAGCAGAAGATTGGCAGCAGCGATTGGACGTGTGATTGGTCACTGCGGCAAGGCCTGCTGACGATTGGCTGTGGCAATTGGGTGTGCGATTTACGGCAGTGGTGAGGCGTGCGTGCAATCGGCTGTGGTTGGGTCGAGTGGGCAGGTGGGCTTTTGGCAACGATCGTATTATTGGTGGCCGCAGCGATGCGTGTGATTTGCATTGGCTGGCAGGCTGTAAAGCAATTGGTGGCGGTGACCCCCCCCCAAAAAGCTCAACAACTCCGGGAAATCTCTCCCCCAAAAAAGCTCACATTTTTTTGTTGCGGTTCAAAAACATAGGGGTTGTCTTACACTGCAAAATACAGTATTTTACTACTCAGCCATAAACATGCTTATCTAGAAGTAAGTTGCAAAGAGTGGATCTTAAATGTTCTGTCCAGAATGTTTAGTGTGAAGTTGCAATCGTAAGAACCTGATCCTACTGTTTAGAGTGCAAATTTAAATTAAATAAAGGAACACTTGAACCAATGCAAAATAATAAGTGGTGGCATTGCATGCATGCAAATTCAACTGTGCTGATGTGGCTGCACCATGCACAGCCCTACTTGAGTCAAATGTAGGTCAAGAAGAGAGAAGCACAGGGGTTAAGCAGGCAAACAGTAACATAACCCCTTTTCTATCCCTGTCAACAGCTGGTGAGAGCTGGCTTGGTGCCCGATTTGGCTAGCCAAAGCCTACAGGCAGCATGACTGAATAAAGCCAAGTAGAGATGAATAGGTGGTGGCAGATGGCTGTGACCCAGAGCCAAGGCTCCACAAACAGAGATGGCAATAGTTTTCCAGGAAGCCCACCACCAAAGGAAATTTGGTAGCAGCAGCAGGTAATCAGCAGTTCTGTGGAGGGTTTTCAGACAGGAGACAACTTGTTCCATAGAATCATAGAGTTGGAAGAGACCACAAGGGCCATCCAGTCCATCCCCCTGCCAAGCAGGAAACACCATCAAAGCATTCCTGACAGATGGCTGTCAAGCCTCCGCTTAAAGACCTCCAAAGGAGGAGACTCCACCACACTCCTTGGCAGCAAATTCCACTGTCGAACAGCTCTTACTGTCAGGAATCTCTTCCTAATGTTTAGGTGGAATCTTCTTTCTTGTAGTTTGAATCCATTGCCCTGTGTCCGCTTCTCTGGAGCAGCAGAAAACAAGCTTTCTCCCTCCTCTATATGACATCCTTTGATATATTTGAACATGGCTATCAGATCACCCCTTAACCTTCTCTTCTCCAGGCTAAACATACCCAGCTCCCTAAGCCGTTCCTCATAAGGCATCGTTTCCAGGCCTTTGACCATTTTGGTTGTCCTCCTCTGGACACATTCCAGCTTGTCAGTATCCTTCTTGAACTGTGGGGCCCAGAACTGGACACAGTATTCCAGGTGAGGTCTGACCAGAGCGGAATACAGTGGTACTATTACTTCCCTTGATCTAGATGCTATACTCCTATTGATGCAGCCCAGAATTGCATTGGCTTTTTTAGCTGCTGCATCACACTGTTGACTCATGTCAAGTTTATGGTCTACCAAGACTCCTAGATCCTTTTCACATGTACTGCTCTCAAGCCAGGTGTCACCCATCCTGTATTTGTGCCTTTCTTTTCTTTTTTTGCCCAAGTGTAGTACTTAACATTCTTCCCTGTTAATATTCATCTTGTTTGCTTTGGCCCAGTTCTCTAATCTGTTAAGGTCATTTCGAAATGTGATCCTGTCCTCTGGGGTATTAGCCACCCCTCCCAATTTGGTGTCATCTGCAAACTTGATCAGGATGCCCTCAAGCCCATCATCCAAGTCATTGATAAAGATGTTGAATAAGACTGGGCCCAAGACAGAACCCTGTGGCACCCCACTAGAGAAACAAGGAACCATTCAAGACCCTTAAATTCATTCATGAATGGATCTCAGTACTCCAGCCTAAATCCAAGCACTTCTTTGCTATTCTGCACTTTCTCTGTAGGTCTACTGATATGTCTGGGAGGAAAGAACAGGTGAACAAGAGATCTTGACAACAGGCAAAGTGACTCCTTGGAAAACTCAGGCTGTCTTGACTGCTGGTTCCTGGGTCTACACATGATAGACAGGCTCTTCACAAAGGGTTCCATCTGCTTATCCCTAAATTAGTTTTCATCCTCCTTGCAAGCCCATGATCTCTTCAGTTCCATGTCCAAGGCTGGTTGTGAGTTTAGACCGTGCCTTGAGATTGTCATTGTTGTAGCTAGCTAGTTGCTCATTACACAAAAAATGACACTAGGTCACAACATATTTAAAAGCATAAACAAAAATACATTATAATAAAAATGCATTTACATAAGAACACATGCAATTCATAAATTGCTAAATGGTATATAATCCTGTAACGTAGTCAATGAATAGTAGGCATATCAAAGGTACGAGAAATGAGGATTTATTCTATGCAGTGGTTCTATTTGTAAACAGCAGGCAAAACAATCAGGGCAACAAGCCCACGATTGTGACAATCTCTTCCAAAAAAAGCATGGATTTGCAAACTACACTGCAAAACAGAAAATCTACTTCTCAGCCCCCAGCTTTTCCCATAATGCAATTACCACAGCATGTGAATAAAAATAACTCTGAATTCTAAACTGAAAATTGCAGGAAGAGGAAAGGGTGAAAGCGAGTGAAGGCAGAATTTTTCATGCTCATTGCAAATATTTGCAAGTCATCTATTTGAGAAAGATGCTGGGAATCCCTCTGTATGGTGCTTGCATCAACACAATTACTGTACATTTTTTATATGAGGTACAAATTCATAACCATAATTTTCTTAACTTGTAACTGCTATCCCACCAAGGCCTCAAAAGGATTTTGGCTGTGATTTTATACTTGGTGAGCCTCACTGGGTTTGGTGACTATTTGGTGGTAATCATATATAAGATTAGGTTGTTTTATTATGCCAATGTGCAGGTGTTTGTGCATGCCCAAATTAAAACTAGCACATACCCTTAGCCAGTGACAATTTGGAGTTCCTTCTCTCTCTTTTTGCACCTATACCCAGACAAATTATTATTCCATTTGACACCTTATTAGTGTTCATCTTGCTTTTCTTTACAGTGTTTATGTGTGTAGTAGCTGTCTTGAAGGCCTCTTTAGCAGTCACTTCACATCTTTGATTCACACATCCCTCATCATCTTTGCACTTTCTCTGTAGTACAGCTTCAACTGAGTTAAGAAAGCAGCATTTAAAAGCACTGAATTGCACTAGGTATGTGGCTTGTTACTTTACACGGCTGTTTAATGAATGCTCTGGGTAAAAGGTATGACAGAACCATAGTGGATTGCCCAGAAGAGAGAGAGAATTGAGGGGGAGAGGCTGAAAATGAAATATAGCTGTCAAGAAAGAACATTTGAAAATGTCTGCTATGTTCAAAATGCAAAGGATCAATCAGGGGATAAAATAATGTTATGACAGGTGCAGAGATAGCCAGGAACACCTCCTACCATTTACGCATAATCATTTCTATGTTGTGAAGTCCCAACATTATTCATTCACATCTGTAGTGTCTTAAACACATTCTGAAATCCACTTGGAAACTTTAGTTCATGCAAAAACGAACATGACACATAAGTGGGCTGAGAAGTCTGTCAGTGTATTATACTAGTACTTGAACATCTGCACTGACTCTCTGTCCTCTTCTGGGCAACATCCAGAGTACGAGTTTTAATCCCTAAAAGTATAAGGCTCAACCAGGACTGACCCAAGATACCTTGGCACCTGAGGCGAACCACAAAATGGTCCCCCCCCCTTCTGCACCAGGGAAGAAGGGGTAAGTGAAGATCTACATCAGAAACAAGGGTGTGTGTGTAAAGATCTACATTGGGATCTGCTGTCATGTGGATATTGATCCCTGAGGTGGTCATCTCACCTTGCCTTATGGGTGGACTCAACACACCTTAGATCAGGGATACACAACCCATGGCCCTCCAGAAGTTGCTGGATTACAACTCCCATCATTCTGACCACTGGTCACACTGCCTAGAGCTGATGAGAGTTGCAGCGCAGCAATATCTTAAGGGCCACAGGTTCCCCACATCTACTTTAAGGTTCTCCATCTGTCTCTTAGGCACTGTCTCGTCCCAAACACTTTGTTTCAAGATTTGCTGAGGGTACCTTCTTGACGACACTAATGTTAACTATTACTAAGCACTACAGGAATGAGCGTGGACAGAATTATTTGCTTAAGAGAGCCAACATCAAACCATCTGTGTATCTGAAGAAGTGTGCATGCACACGAAAGCTCATACCAGGAACAAACTCAGTTGGTCTCTAAGGTGCTACTAGAAAGAA
This sequence comes from Lacerta agilis, assembly GCF_009819535.1. Taxonomy (NCBI): domain Eukaryota; kingdom Metazoa; phylum Chordata; class Lepidosauria; order Squamata; family Lacertidae; genus Lacerta; species Lacerta agilis. Next base: position 56,714,346 of record NC_046320.1, read on the forward strand.
TTTTCGATTTTGTTTTGACTATGGCAGACCAACACGGCTACCCACCTGTAAATCAAACCATCAGTTATGTTCATTAACCATGGTTCATACACATTAAGAAATCCAAAGCTTTAACTAACTGGTGTTCTCCTAAGTTTGGATATAATGACCAAGTTTGCACACAATACAAAACTGTCATTTAGCAAAACAAAAATGAGCTACAAGGTGTTTTGGGATCATATTCTTCATTTTCCCCTAGTCCAGTGCAGCTACAAGGAAGTATGAAGCTTTTACTTCTCTTTCAGCATTATTCCTGAACCCTAAATTGTATTAACTAGTTTATCATAACTATGTTTAGTGAGAATAAGCTAGCTCACCATAGACAAACTGCAGATTGTCAACACCCAGACAACACAAGCTGCAGTTAATATAAAAAAGAAGCACAATTCCATGTAGCTTGTCCTTGTAATACTTACCATGGTTCAGCCTTATATACAAACATAGCCATTGACAAATTCTAGCTTCTAGGGCAGAATTGGACACATTCAGACTCCTTGTGCCTGCACTTGAGGAGGAAGTCAGAGACTGCAGGACTGACAAGAGTTTTACACATAGTGCTAACCCATGGTTTGAAACTACATACAAAATAGGCCATTGTGTTATGTGCAGAAATCCACACTATTTTTGGTTCTTGTCCAATACCAACAAACGAAAAACTGCAACATAATTATTTAGAGCTTAAAAACAAAAAGTAATAAGCATGCAGACATCTGAAAGTTTTTTATTTGATAATCAAGGAGTGATTTATATTTCTGATTCATTTGTATTTAGGTTTGGAAACTCTGCTATCTCTGGAGACAGAAGCAATCTTTGAAGCAAGTTTGCAGTTGCTTTCCTTTGAGCCTATATTTCCATTAGATCAAAGCTGGGGAAAAGAGTTAGATAAACCTTTGTACTGGCCACTGTTTGTTCAATACTAAAATAGATTAAAAAAACACACTAAAGTGTTGCACACAGGGTCATAGCATGTCAAAGGAAGTGTTGTACAATACGGGGGGGAGGGATAAGTTATGTTACGCCTGTATGCCTTGACCCAATAAGACCAGAAGAAAGATTCAGGCAGCAAAGTTTCCAAAAGCAAAGTTTCTTTATTGCAATAAGGTGCATTCAGTAAGCAAAAGGCAAATGCACACCCCACCTCCTGTGGGGCAAGCTTAAGTACTCTCTATGACATAGTAAAGCTCCTCCTAAATCCCTCCTCCTGGCCTATCAGAACTAATATTATAATACTGCGTTAGCAAATCAGAACATTTCCTTTGTCCGGCTGCCTTTGTCTGTTTCAAGCTGCTTTAGCCGCCAGGAGGTGCTATATGCTATTATTTCAGTGCCTAAATGCCTAGCCGTTGACCCCCAACTGCACCTGGGACCTTATTTTGGCTTCTGCTGATGTTCACAGGAAATGGCTCGGTCATGGGGTTGAGTTGTGGTTAGCTCTTTCCCTGAAACCAGACTTCCTCTTGAAAAGAGGAAGTCTGTGGTCGGCCGTTTACTGGCATTCTGCTGATTTGCTAAGTTTATCTAAGAAGCTGCAATGTAAGGATTTTAGCTGGCAAAGTTGAAGCAAAGTTCAAGCAAAGTTGAATCTCTAAAATGGAGTGGGGGCATCTCCGAAATGGGGTTCAGGGGCTCGTATCTTGGTGCCTCATTTCCCCCCTTTCAATCGAGAGGAGCAGCTTGTTCTGCTTCCTCTTCAGATTGACCTACTGAGATTTCCTCTATAACTTGATCCATCCAGTGTTCAAACACCCCTATAGGGTCTTCAAAATGTTCATCAGGTTCCCATGTATCATCATCTGGTGAATAACCTTTCCATCGTACTTTGTATAGTATTTTACTATCTGTGGTTTTCATGTCCAGGATCTTCTCCACTTCAAAGACATCCGTATCATATTCGTTGATACCTCTGCCGCTTTCCACCATCCCTTCTCCTCCTGCAGCCACCTTCTCCTCAGCCCCACTCACAACAGCTGCCATGTATGAGGCGAACGTTGTAATGGTGTCCTTCTCCAGTCAGTCCCTTGGACTGTAAGCAGTTGCGTGGCAACCACAGGTATATTTGGTAAGCCTGCGGTTCCTGTACATAAAAGGACTTCCCACCCCCCTTTGGTGACTCTGGGTGGCGTGTCCCCTGGTGTGAAAGCTTCAAATCTCCTTGTGACTACACTGGAGAAAGTCGAATAAGAGCCAGTGCCTCACCCCAAGTTCATTCCTCGAGGACTAAATTCTGGTTTACTGTTACAGCTGAATATGGCCCATATTTCTTATGGAGGGTGATGACATTTACTGGAGGACTGGAAGGGACTAATGAAATTAGTGTGAGAAGAATAGGATCAGTGAATATTTTACCTATTCTGACTTCTTGAGAGCAGTTGCAATGTAGCAAATAGTCAGGAATAACTTTCTAACAGTAAGAACTGTTTGGCTGTAGAATGGACTCCCTATTCTCTTTTCCAGTGAAAATACACCCATAGGTATAAAGACTAGGCCCTCCCCCTCTGGTTCCCAACTATATACACGCAAGGGAATAGAAAGGGATATTGTTACTTTGACAAAGTCAATTTCAAGGGGTCAACAGGATTTTCCCTTCCAATTTCCCGTCCAATCCCAACAGCCTAGACCAACATTGTTCACACCTCTAACATTCCCAATCTATAGAGTTATGCCCTGTCTAACAACTGGTCGACAAACCACTAATAACAATGTCCTTCCGACCAATTTTTCTGATGTGGTTCTGCTGGAGATGGTCTCCGTTGCATAAACTGGAGGTTTCCGGTGGCCCGTGCGTCGAGTGACAGCGTCCAGTGTGTCACAGCAGGGGCTACTTCAATTCGGTCTCCCGTGCGCTGGGCGTCCTTGCCGGTCAGACGCAGCAGGGGAGACTGGTGCACCGTGCGTTGAGTACCTACTCCTGGCTAGGCACAGCAGGGTGTCGACTCCAGGGGGTCACCTCGGCCTTTCACCGCCGTTGGGGTGGATAGGAGAACCGTGTATGGACCGTGTAAGAAGGTTGCGCTTCCACTCCTTTACCCACAAGCTATAGCCAGGCTGGAACTGATGGACTGGCTCAGCAAAGCTGCACGGTGTTTGCTCGAGGGCCCACCTGCTGAGGGAACGACAACACACAGACACAGAGAGACAGACAGACAGATAGAGAGATTATTTGTTTGTGGAAGGTGATATGCTCTTCCACCTGTCCAGTCCAGCTGGTTTTTCACGAACAAATGGAGGTGGCCTCCCATACAGGAGCTCGAATGGTGACAGTTTAAGTCTCTTGGTGGGGGCGCTTCGAATTCGGAACAGAGCTATAGGGAGGACATCTGTCCACTTCAGTCCGGTCTCTTGGGTTAATTTGGCCAATTGGATTTTCAAAGTCCGGTTCATCCTTTCAGTTTTTTCCCGAACTCTGTGGCCTATAGGCAGAGTGCAGTCTCCACTTTATCTGAAGTTTCTTGCACACTTCCTGCACTACCTGATCGATAAAGGCTGGTCCATTATCACTCCCTATACTCCTGGGCAGTCCGAACCTGGGTATTAGTTCGGTTAGAAGTTTCTTAGTTACTTCCCTGGCTTTTTCAGTCCGTGGTGGGAACGCCTCTACCCATCCGGTCAGCGTACAAACAAACACTAGCAGATATTTGCAAGTCCTTGCAGGTGGCAACTCAGTAAAATCCACAATCAGATTCTCCATAGGGCTGTATCCCACATGTTGTACACCCGGTGGGGGTTGCATTCCTTGCTTGGGGTTGTTTTTGGCACAAAGGATACACCTCTGGGAGATAGCAGCAGTTAATTGTGAGAGGTTAGGCACATACAATTTTCTCCCGAGATGTTCCCTAGCAGCGGTGCCACCCAAGTGTGTGGACTCATGGTAGTTTCTCACAATTTTGCTGGCCAAGTGTTGGGGCACGAACACTCGGTTGTCTGGGAGGAGTAGCCATCCATCTTGCAGTCGGGCTCCCTCCTGTTGTGCCCATTCTTGCTCTTCAGGAGAATAGTGAGGTTCCAAGTCTTCAGTGGATATTTCTGGGATGAGTGCAGCCACGGTTGAAGGTGGTGATTGCATAGCTGCTTCTCGGGCAGCCTTGTCTGCCTTATGGTTGCCTCTGGTGACCAAATCCTTGCCTCGCCCATGTCCTTTGCAATGCATTACAGCAATCCTCTCAGGGGCCCACACCGCCTCTAATAGACTTTCCACTTCTTGTCCATACTTCAAGGCTTTTCCATGGGCTCCTATCAGACCTCTTTCCTTCCATAGAGCTCCATGCGCATGCAGGGTTAAGAAGGCATACTTTGAATCTGTATATATACATTCGCCTTACATCCAGCTGCCAATTGCAGGGCTCTAGTGAGTGCAATTATTTCGGCCTTCTGGGCAGAGGTTCCCGGTTGCAGAGCTTCTGCCTCTACAATCTCATCGTTGGTCACCACAGCATACCCAGCCCTCCTAACGCCATTGGATACAAAGCTGCTCCCATCTGTGTAATATACAACATCAGGCTCTTTCAGGGGTTCATCTTTCAAGTCTGGTCTGCTAGAATAGACTTCGTCCATCACCTGGAGACAATCATGGTGTTCTATTTCCTCGTCGTCTGGTAGGGGCATCAGGGTGGCGGGGTTAAGGGTATTCACCACTCTTAGGTGCACTCTTGGGTTTTCACACAGCAGGCCCTGGTATTGGGCCATTCGGGGGTTTGTCAGCCAGTAGCTCCCTTTGTACTCCATGAGGGTGAGAACAGCATAGGGTACATTTACATTCATTTCTTGGCCAAAGGTGAATTTATCTGCTTCTGTCACCAAGGCTGCAGTGGCTGCCATGCCATTCAGCTCATGCACATACAGTTGGAAGGGTTTCTCTGGATTTGGCAATCCTGGGGCTGGGGTCTCCATTAGGCATCTTTTAATAGTCTCAGAGGCCTTTTGTTGTTCTGGTCCCCACACAAGGGGTCTTCCTTCACTCCTCCTGTACTATCATTCAGGGATTCTGGTAAAACACTGAAGCCAGGTATTTAGCACCACCCTGCATTTCCCTAGGAAGTCCCACAACTGCTTCCTAGTGGTGGGCTCTCTTATGAGACATATGGCTTCTTTCCTCTGTGATGTGATATATTGAAGCCTAAATACTTGATTTCCTTCAGATACAATTTATGCCTTTCTCTGAGAGGCTTTGTATCCTGTCTCCCATAACAAGTATAACAGTTCTTCTGTAACTTCTTTTCCTTTTCTTCCAAGTTTTGGCCATCTTTACCAATTTTTTTTTAAAATCCTTGTGGCCAGAATCAAAGGGGTTTGAGTAAGCCAAGATTCAATAATCAGTTCAAGTGTTTCTGGGCTCCTTCTGCCGCCCATCGTGGCAGGAAAGTGAGAGTAGTGTTTTACTGAGACTGGCATAGCCTAGGACCTTACATTAAGAATTATATGCAGGATATTTTTGGCCAACTCTGGGGATTATCTTCAGCCCACACCCCTGGTGGAGCTTGGAGAGTTTCAGGTATTTATTCTGTCACTTTTCCCAAGAGTAAATGGATGGGATTTTGTGATCAAGGCTGCCAAAAGTTCCTAAGAGTATTCTCTAGGCGCCATTAGTGACAATATGCTGGTCACTCGTGGAAATAGCTGCATTTCTGGTCCTTTGGGGACAAAATAATTTGTGCCTGTACCTTGAGGGGACGTCTCTTTCCAGTGAGGGCACTGGGTATTTGGGCATATACAGGAACTGATGGGTGAGGTGGCATCCTTCAATTTGACATTCCAAATGCCTCCCTGAACAAATCACTTGTGGCTCCCACAATGTTCACTGATTCTAGGCTTTTGGATTGTACAGGCGTGGTTATAACAGAATACTGGGCTCCCAGCGAAATATCTCTGGTTGGTCCCTCTGGGGTATCTTCCTCCAAGCCCTCTTCCTCTTTGTCCTCTTCCTCTTCCTTCTCCTCTATTCTGGGACCATTCTCACTTCCAGTGTGTCTCCCTTTTCTACATATGACACACTGCTTCCTTCCTAGCAACTGACCTTTTCACCGGCCTCTTCCTCGGGTCAGACCCCTCTGGCCTCACCCGGGTCACCAGTCCTAGGACGCTTGTTGCTTGGCCTTTCATCTTTACATACTCCTTCAATGCCTCTTCTACTGCTTTCTTCCAAGCGGCTGACCTCTTCACCGGCCTCTATCTCGGGCCTCTGGGCCCCTCTGGCCCTCCCGAGTCGCCGGTCCTCCTTGGGCCAAAGCTGCCGCCATAACTGCCGCCTTCTCCTTCATCCACTTCCTCTTTTCCTTCTTCTCCTCCTCCCCTCTATAGTCATACACTCGCTGGGCAATTGCCATCAATTCACTCCGGGACTTTCCTTGAAACCCATCCTGCTTTTGTATCTTTGTCCTTATATCTTTAGTGGATTGTGCGATAAATGAGCTATTGACCATCGCCGCATACTCGGGGAGGTCGGGGTCAAATGGAGTCCAGATTCTATAGGCTTCCATTAACCGTTCCAGAAAATCTCCAGGGCTCTCATCTGCCTTCTGGGTCACAGCCGAGACCTTGGACAGGTCTGTTGGCTTCCTAGCTGCCCTTCGAATACCTTGTAGGAGAGTTTCCCTATATGCTTTCAGGGCGTTTCGGTCTCCATCATTGTTTGCGTTCCATTTGGGATCAGACGATGGATATCGAGTGGGCCAATCTGTTTCTAACACTCTCTGTTCCTTCAAGTGTTCTAATGCTTGTTGATCTATCCTCCTTCTTTCCTCTGTGGTAAAAAGGGTATTCAGCAACTGCTGGCAATCTGGCCAGGTTGGTTCGTGGGCAGCGAAGATAGATGCCATTAAATCCACCATAGCTTTAGGTTTTTCACTAAAGGGTGGTGTGTGTACCTTCCAATTCATCAAATCTGTGGTGGTAAAGGGAACATACTGCATGGTGTACGTCCGAGGTGGGGGTCCACCATCGACTAAAGGTGCATCAGGTGGGGGTGGATTGTCCCATACCACCCGAAGGGGGGCAATTAGGTCTTCTGGTGGTGCTTCCTTGCACCTTTTTGCATAGTCTTTCAGTGCCTGATTACGGGCCCTGCTGTAGGCTGCCGCTGCACTTTTATGCTTAGGATTGGAAGACCTATACCGGCTTATCCTTTCGCTTAATTCTCTGAGGTCTGGGTATATTTCTTCCAGGGTTTGGGTATTAGGGACCTTCACCCTATTCCCCTGTCCCCCTTCTGCCCCAGCCGGTGGGTCTGCGTTCTGAGGCTGTTGTACTAGGGGCGCATAAGGGGGTGGCCGCGGAACCATAAGCTCCTCTTCTTGACTGTCCAGTACTGGCGGGTGTTTTGCTAACTTCTGTACACTGCAGATCTTAGCCCTTGGTGGCAATTTTCTGCACCCTCGCAGCCAAGGGGGATTATGGTCTGCAGCATCCTTCCACGTTGAGATATATGGGATCTGGTCTGGATGATTGTCAATTATAGTCCGCCATAAGGGATTAATGAGATTCTCATCAAAGCTTCCCTCGGAGGGCCAGCCTGTACCCTGTGTTGGCCAGTCTACTTCACACAGGGATCGTAGGCGTTCTTTCCTCAACGGGAATCCCCAATCGTCGCCCTCTGTGGCTTCCTTCCAATGGTCCAGAAAACACTGGAGGGGAGTCCCTTTGCTGGACCCTCCTCCCATCCTGGGCTGCTGAGGTACTCCGCTCCTACCAGGGTACAATCACACACCTTTCTCCACGTCCTGTCAGTGGCCAGGTGAGCTCTCGCTACCTGAAACCGCACCTCGGGACCACACGTCGCTTGGCTAGTGGCACTAACGCCCCGGCCTCTCATGCATACACACAATCACTGGAGTACCTTATTCACACACCACACACATATACCTCCCAAAGTTTTCCCCCTTTTGTCCTTTCTTGCCTACCTACACATATCTATGTATCTACCTGCCCTACCTGCCCTACCTGTCCTACCTGCCCTACCTGCCCTACCTCTGCGTATATGGGTTCGCCAGAGGACCCCTTACCTGCTGGCTAATACCATACGCTGGGGAGAGATCAAGTCCCCCTTCCTCTAATTAATATAGAGGGTCAGTACTCACCAAAAGCCGGCTGTCTTCCCTGTCTCCCCGGTTCTTTGTCCGTTGCCACTCCTTGCAGGGCGGAGGGGGGTCAAGATGCCTTCTGATCCCTTCCAACTCTTAAGACTGAGGTGGTGCGCGCAAGGTCACAGGGCTGTTGACCAACACCTGCCGCCCTACCTGGAGGCAAGGGGGCTGCCTCTGGTCGAGGGCTTAAGGCCCGATCCGAGTCCTTGACGGCACCAGAAATGTTACGCCTGTATGCCTTGACCCAATAAGACCAGAAGAAAGATTCAGGCAGCAAAGTTTCCAAAAGCAAAGTTTCTTTATTGCAATAAGGTGCATTCAGTAAGCAAAAGGCAAATGCACACCCCACCTCCTGTGGGGCAAGCTTAAGTACTCTCTATGACATAGTAAAGCTCCTCCTAAATCCCTCCTCCTGGCCTATCAGAACTAATATTATAATACTGCGTTAGCAAATCAGAACATTTCCTTTGTCCGGCTGCCTTTGTCTGTTTCAAGCTGCTTTAGCCGCCAGGAGGTGCTATATGCTATTATTTCAGTGCCTAAATGCCTAGCCGTTGACCCCCAACTGCACCTGGGACCTTATTTTGGCTTCTGCTGATGTTCACAGGAAATGGCTCGGTCATGGGGTTGAGTTGTGGTTAGCTCTTTCCCTGAAACCAGACTTCCTCTTGAAAAGAGGAAGTCTGTGGTCGGCCGTTTACTGGCATTCTGCTGATTTGCTAAGTTTATCTAAGAAGCTGCAATGTAAGGATTTTAGCTGGCAAAGTTGAAGCAAAGTTCAAGCAAAGTTGAATCTCTAAAATGGAGTGGGGGCATCTCCGAAATGGGGTTCAGGGGCTCGTATCTTGGTGCCTCAGTTAAAGTGCTAAAATTTGATAGGACACTGGTTCAGGCACGGGGGTGACAATCTGAGGTGGGGGAGTACCTCACTGAAACACCACAGGCTGGGAAAGACTTCTGTCTGAAACAGGAAGTCTGAGCAAGACAGTGTAGATAATACCAACTTTACCACTGGTCTGACTAATTATGTGACCAGGGTTTGATTTAGCTCAGTCTAGTCCAACATAATTTCATAATGTATATGGGGCTTAGTTTCTTGTAGTCTTCTTTGTAAATAACATGTAGCCCATAACATACCTAGAAGTTTCACTAACTTCAATGCATATGATTTAAGTAAGGCAGACTGCAAATGGTTCAAATCTGAGCCAGTGCAACTGTCATTTGTTGTTCAGTCGTTCAGTCATGTCCGACTCTTGGACCCCATGGACCAGAGCACGCCAGGCACGCCTATCCTTCACTGCCTCTCGCAGTTTGGCCAAACTCATGTTAGTAGCTTCGAGAACACTGTCCAACCATCTCATCCTCTGTCGTCCCCTTCTCCTTGTGCCCTCCATCTTTCCCAACATCAGGGTCTTTTCTAGGGAGTCTTCTCTTCTCATGAGGTGGCCAAAGTATTGGAGCCTCAACTTCAGGATCTGTCCTTCTAGTGAGCACTCAGGGCTGATTTCTTTGAGAATGGATAGGTTTCATCTTCTTGCAGTCCATGGGACTCTCAAGAGTCTCCTCCAGCACCATAATTCAAAAGCATGGCAGTGATCCATGAAGGGGGCAAGTGTCATAGCTCACTCCAAACAGCGGCATAGGAAGGGCAGGCGGTGGGGGCAGTCTGCCCCGTGTGTCAACCCTGAAGGTGGGTGACAAAATCCCCCCTGGGCGGATCACCACGCCACCCCCCTGGGCAGATCGCCACGCTGCCCCCCAGGGCGCCAATTGCTGTGCTGCTCGCACCCCCATGGCGGCTCGACCCACGCCCCTGGCTGGCTCGTCCCACCCCCCAGGTGCACTGCATGAGCGCCCCTCTGGGTGCCAGAGCGGCTAGCTCTGCCTCTGACTACAAAGAACTGTAAGAACAGCAAATACGGTGGGATCTGCTGGCCATTGTTCAGTTGTTTCTCTTAACCTCCATTCAGAAATTGTAATAAACCCTAGCAGAAAAGCCTTCATTCATCCTGATCTATGACCCGGGTAAAGTAATATCATCCCTTTGCACTAATGCTATCAATGGGACAACATAAGCTTAAATCCAATTACTTTGGCTTAACTAATATAAACTACTCATTGCAAATTACAAGTTAAATTCAAAAGATCTCCTAAGCCATGGTTTAGGTTATGGCAAACAAGCAAAGAATTCCACTTAGTAAAAAATAAAATAAAATAAAATGGTTTGATAACCAGATTTGTTAACAGACTAGAGTTAGAACAAAACACAGTTCTAAGTGTGGATGTTACATGAAACTGTAGTTCACTCTCACACACAAACGATGAACAGAGAAGAAATGTTGGAAACCCAAGACTCACCATGGCTTATTCATGATAATTAAACCATGGTTTCTTGGTGTTGTAGGAAAATACAGGCCCCTAAACTGAAGTTATTCTAGAAATGTGTCATTTTCCCATCTACATTCCTATCTGCCAAATATTAACAGCAAGGTTTGGGTCACAAACCAACCCATGTGACTATTTCCAAGGTTAATATACTGTAGCTGTTTCTTGTATGTGAACTTCAGGATAAAAATAGTAGAGGTCAGGAACTGAACCAAATAAACAGACAAGTACAAAAGGGGCAAGATGTCTTTTGTACAAAAAAATTACAATGAGGGCATAATTCTCTAAAGCAACCCCACAAACATTCTTTGACTCAATGTGCAGAATGTAGCCTTTCAACCATCCACAGTAGTGTGCCAAGTGTTTAAAACCTTCTTTTTTGAAGTTCAATTAGGCAGCAAATATAGAAAGTTTGTCAAACCTCTGCTGGGTTGCCATACATGACTTGTGGGTTGTGTTTGACTACATAGATCACAAGTTGTTCTTGACTACTGAGATTCATTCTGTAAGACAATAAAAATACTCCTGACTCTTCTGAGCACCAGGAAGGAATTATCCCCGACCCCGACCCCTACTTTCATATAAAGGTAGATACAGAGTTCAATATAAGAAACTAAGGGCTAATGTTTGCATGAAAAACTTATTTCTGTGATACTATTAGAGAAGGTGCAACTCCATCATCATAACTCTATAGTGAAAGCACAGAAATTGGATACATAAATTTAAACAAGGCAATGAAGCATGTTAGACTAGGGCAGGGATAGGCAACCCAAGGCCCGTGGGCCGGATGCGGCCCAATCGCCTTCTCAATCCGACCCGCGGATGGTCCGGGAATCAGCGTGTTTTTACATGAGTAGAATGTGTGCTTTTATTTAGAATGCTTCTCTGGGTTATTTGTGGGGCATAGGAATTTATTCAATTCCCCCCCCCCAATATAGTCCAGCCCACCACATGGTCTGAGGGACGGTGGACTGGCCCACAGCTGAAATACCGGTAGGTTGCTGACCCCTGGACTAGGGCACATTAGGAAACAAATATTTACCATTAGGATCTGATAACTGAGCAATGTCTGCTTATATTAATGAGTACTAAAGACACATTGTTTTGTTCATATTCAAACTTGTCAATAGTAAACTGTGACTGCATGAGCAATAGGATTTTTTTAAAACTCTTGTTTTCCATTGCATCTGAGTAAAAACGCCAAACAAACAAAAAATCCATAAAGTATTTTAAGCATTGTCTGATTGTACTGCTGGCAGCTTTTGCACAGTTTTCCCTCACCTGTTGTCCTAAAATTTAACAAGGATTATAACCAACATCCATTTGTGAACAGACCACAGTGATGCAGCTAAAAGTAGAATGTATTGTAGCTGATCAGTTTTTGCCATTTTAGTTTCACAGATAAAATCATAGCTCTCTCTTATTTAATTAAATGGCAAACTTCCCACCATGCTCATTCTGTCAGAACCACAATTCCAGCAGTCTTATCTTCTGATATGTAAAGATTTCCTTTCCTATTATCTTTGAATCGGAGTAGAGCTAAGACCAATTAATCATACTGGTAAGGTTTAAGAGAATTACCATCACCCAACCCTGGCATGCTTTCAAGTTATCCAAGGGACTGAATAATACATTTTTTTTCTCAATAGCAGCAGCAACAGAAGATTTTTTTTTAAGCTGTACAGAATAAGTTTATTTTGCAACAAGCTAAGATAACATTGGGATAAAACACAGAGCCTAGGGCTTGCCGATCAGAAGGTCAGTGGTTCGATTCCCCGTGATGGGGTGAGCTCCCATTGCTTGGTCCCAGCTCCTTCCAACCTAGCAGTTCGAAAGCACATCAAAGTGCAAGTAGATAAATAGGTACAGCTCCAGTGGGAAGGTAAACGGCATTTCCGTGCGCTGCTCTGGTTCGCCAGAAGTGGCTTAGTCATGCTGGCCACATGACCCGGAAGCTGTACGCTGGCTCCCTTGGCCAATAAAATGAGATGAGCGCCGCTACCCCAGAGTCATCCGCGACTGGACCTAATGGTCAGTGGTCCCTTTACCTTTACTTTTAAGATAACATGTAATTTTGGACCAGTCCATCTAGAGAAGTCTTGCGAGCAAACAATATTTTTAACGTTAAAAAGAGAAGGATAATTTTGGAGTGCTATTGTATGAAGACATGCCAGTTAAACTATCAGGGGCTCCTTCATAAACAAATGCTTTTCATCCCTTCTCCAGAGCTATCGGAATAGACCACAGGTGTATATGGGATACAGCTGGATTAAAACGCCTTATTGCTTTGGTGCAGGAAACTAGCAATGATTCTTATACCAGGACAGCAGCAACCAGCAGCCTCAGTATGCCACCTGCCCAGGAAACCCTCCACACAGGGCAATTGCCTTGGACAAGTGTCTTTTTAGGATGATATACTAAAGGGGAGCTAGAGCTCAGTTCTCTGAACGCTGCTCCTAATTAGCCAATCTGGCATCACCTACGTACAAATAAATATATTAGCAGGTTTGGGGGAAGTCATGCAGTAGTACAAAAGATGCAATCAAAGGAAATAAATTATATAATATCAGTGTATATTACTTCTTCAAGGCTTCCCGAATCTCAAGGGATGCTGCTGGTGATTCCTGTTGTAAATTATTACATATGTTGCTGTTCCACCAAACACCATGTGTTGCAGTACCTTTTAGCACTCATAGGTGGCATGTATTTCCCCTCCCCTGAAATGATTCAAGTTCCAAATATTTTTAAGCTAAAGAAAAAGATTCGAGTCAGAACTGACAACCTTGCTATGGTTAACAAAGAAACCAATCCATCCCTAAACTGAGCATCCATATATCTTCAAACACTGGCAGAAGTGGTAAACGTAGTGTAGCCTGTGTATGGTCTTTTGTTATATTGCAGATTTCACGGAATACTGCAGACCAGAGATTCTGCACTGGAGGACACCCAACCACAGGTGGAAATAGGTACCCCAGCCACCACAGACATGTCAGTATTCTGGAGTTAGTTTGGAAGTAACACAAAATATTTTGACCAAGGTCATACACCACCTGTGACAAATCTTATGTGCATTTTCTCTTATATCAGCAGAGAGTGATTTTGCTGGTCTATAGAGCTCATCTACAGTCCAAGCCTGTCTCCTAAACAGCCTTTAAACAAACAAAATTTTCAGGGGAAAGCGGTATGAGTGTTGCTACCACAAGACATGGTGATAGCTGCTGATTTAGATAGATTTATGGGGAGAATTAGACATATTGATGGAGGGTGCCTATCAACCTCTATTAGCCACAATAAGTAAATGGAAACTCCAGCTTCAGAGGCAGTGTAGCTTTGAACTCCAATTTGGTGGCTGGAAGACAGGGCAGTGTGGAGTTGTTGTCTTCAAACCCTGTAGGTTTCCTGGAAGTAACTGAATGACTGGAACAGGATACTGGACTAGACGAAGCCTTGGGTATGAACCAGGAGGATTCTTTTTGTGCTCTTTGATTCTTCAAGCATGGGACAAAACAATGACAAATGTTTTTAACCTGCCAGTGCTTAGCCTTGCCCAGAGTATAAAGGAAATCAAAGTAAAGGTTAAGAGAAGGAACAGAGCCTGGTGAACCTAGGAAAGTATAAATTTTAATGGGATAAAGCTCAAAGGAAACAAAACCTTATGAAGAAAAGGAACATTTCAGCACTGATTCCCAGCACAGATAACTCACACAAAGCATAGGGGTACAGATTCCTGTGATGAGCAGAATGGGAAGGTGGGATAGTCAAACTATCTTTCATCCCATTCAATGAACGCAATGGGGGTGGGAATTAACCACTTGTCTGTGGCTCTCAAAGGAGGTTCACTTGGCACTTTGGGCCTTTTCATATGTTGCTATTTCTTTTAGGTAGGGTACGTGTTTTTGAAATTCAAATATGACATCAGAGAGCTGGCTCCTTGGAAAGTCCACAGAATAAACCTAGATTTGTTCCTGGCAGGGTAATTTATGAAATAGAGAAAATGCAACATCCATCTCTCTCTTCTTCTTTTTAAAAACAAACTTGACTGGATGTATGAAAAATTCTTGTGACAGAACAGAGTATAAATCTAAAGACATATTCTTATTTAGAGTGCCTATTTAAACACACACTCTACATTATTTATTTATTTATTTACTACTACTACTACTACTACTACTACTACTACCACCCACTCTTCATGAGAAGGTCCCAGGGTGGGTTAGAACAACATAAAATACAGCATTAAAACAGTTTAAATCAAATGAACATAGCTGCAGCCTTGCTGGTAAAACTATTTATTTATTTGTAAAAGTATCTAAACCCCACCATCTCATAAAATGTCAGAGCAATGTGCAACAATATGTATGCAATAAAAATTTAAACACCATTCACAAAGTACAAAATAATTATCATAATGATTGTTTGTGAGGCTTTGTAAAGCTGTTCTTTTATATTGTATTTTTATGTTATGAACCGCCCTGAGATCTACAGATGAAGGGTGATATACAAATTTAATAAATAATAATAATGATTCCAATAATGCTGCCCTTAGATTTTGAACTTCCAGGAAACCTAAGAGGGTACAGTCATACCTTGGAAGCTGAATGGAATCCGTTCCAGAAGTCCGTTGGACTTCCAAAATGTTCGGAAACCAAAGCACAGCTCCTGCACTCAGTCGGAAGCCACAGAAGCAGCGTCGGACGTTCGGGTTCCAAAGAATGTTCGCAAACCGGAACACTCACTTCCAGGTTTGTGGCGTTTGGGAGCCAAAACGTCTGAGTACCAAGGCATTTGGGATCCAAGGTACAACTCTATATTCATTATAAGTTGAACAATGTTTGTTTTCAATCGTAGTTGTTTTTTTAAAATCACTACAGTATAGTTATTAATAGCTACTTTCCATCAGATCAATTAATTCTATTCCCAGTTTACTAGTCTATACATCATTTTAGGGGTTCTATAAATATTCATATCCTCCCATCAACTTTATAAACCACAACATGGACACAAGGAGTTGCAATGGTTCGCTAGCTTGACAGAAGAAGAAGAAGATGATAATTTATTACTTATATCCCGCCCATCTGACTGGGTTGCCCCTGCCACTCTAGGACAGTTCTTCTGTGCTGCAGACCTGACCCATAAACCATCTAAGTTTTCCTAGTGAATATTCCTGTGTTGTTGTTGTTTTTAATATTATCACATAATCACAGTTCTTTATTTAAAATCAGCGAAAGAGAGTAAGCCATTTTTGGAGAAGGGGAGTGTTTTTTAAAAAGGGGAGAACATGCAACCCCCCCCCCCAGAAGTTAATGGAAACACAACTTCCATCATCCCTTACCACCTCCTATGCTGCCTTGGACTGATGGAAGTGGGAAACCTGCAACACTTTAAGGATATAGCTGTCAACGTTTCCCTTTTTAAAAAGGGAAATTCCCTTATTCCGAATAGGATTCCTCGCAAGAAAAGGGAAAAGTTGACAGCTATTCTTAAGGACCATACTGCAGTCACTTATCTTGCTGCTTTGAAGAAATTTTTTATGAATGCTCTCAAATACAGCATAAAAATCAATCCTGAATGAATGAATGAATCCGCTCTGAATAACGTTCATGTCCTTTTTATGTAATGTTTGTATTTTTACTGAAGTGGACACCACAGCCAGTCTGAGGGATGAGCTTCATCACCACCAAGTTCTGAAGACTCCTCCTCAAAATGATCTATAATTCACAAAGGGTGCAGTGCAGAGTCTCCCTATAAAAGTCAATGGAAATGTTGAGCTATGAAGCCAAGTGGCACAAACCTTGTCTCCCTAAGAAATTGCCCAAGTTCCCTCTAAAGCAATCCCCAGCTCAGGAGAAACACCTCTAATCGCTCATCAGTAGGAATGAGAGCAGATGGGATTGTATCACACCGGCAAAGACAAATGCACAGTGTGCAAGAGTCATAAAAAGGTAAAGGTAAAGGTACAGGACAGTTAAGTCATAGAGCACCTTAAAGACTAAAAGAATAAGGCTGTGATCCTGTAAATCCCACTGGACTCAATGGGGCTTCCTTCCGGGTAGCCATGGCTAGAATTGCACTGTCGGGGTGCATTCTACTTACCTGGAAAGGAGACCCACTGAACCCAGCTGGACTTACTTCTGAGCACCACACACAGAGATGCACTGTGCTATTGTGGTGGAACAAGTTTTCCAGGTGTGGGCTAGAGCTGCAGCTTGTTGGAGTCTGCTGCGATGTTAGGAACTTCGCAGAAACCTCGTCCTTGTTGCTTTTCGACGCCAGCTGCTCTGAACTTCTCGTTTTCAAACCGAAGAGAGAAGGGCAGCAAGTCCCTTTAAATAAATATATAATGCATTTTAAAAATAAAAAAAGACGCAGTGAGAGACGCTTTTTCGCAGCGCAGCGCGCCCCTGACATTCGCTGTTTGGGGCGCTCTTCTTCTGCACACTGCAACTCCTTCGCTCCCGCCCCAGACCCACGAAGAGGCCGGTGGGTGGGGAAAGAAAGACAGACTCCCCCCCGGCTCGACATGCATCTCCCTCCCTCGGCCCACCTACGTGCCCGTGTCCGAGGAGGAAAAGTCCATTTCGGGTCCCGTAGGAGGAAGAGGAAGCCTCTTCGTCCCGAATGCCCTTTCCCACCTGCCCGCGCGCCTCGCCTTTACCTGCTCCTGCGCCTCTGCCATCCCTCCCGCCGCAGCTCCAACGCAGACGCCGCCGGAGGAGCGAAGCCAACGACACCCGCTTCCCCTCTCACTCTTCCCCGGACTCCATTCCTCAGGGGGCGGGGACCTCCGTGGCCGGCTTCGCCGCCGCCTCGAGCTGCTCGGCCAGGGAGAAAAGTGCCCCAGGGAGAAGGAAGGCGAAGCTGTTTCGAACAACGTGATTCTCCTCTCGCAGCAGTTGTGTGTGGTCGTTAGTTCCAGCCCGGACAGAGAGGAGGAGGAGATGGAGTCGGGCTGCTAGCGCCTTGGCAACTATTTAACCTCTCCAGCGCTCTGGTCATCATAATAAATGAGAGGCAAAAGCGCGGCCGGGGCTGTCCACACACTCCTCTCTCTCCCCCCGCCGTCCTGCGCGCGCCCCGCTTCGCGCGCCTACAAACTCCCCGAGGGCCCATCAGGCGGGAAAGCAAATGAGGGCAGAAGCAGCTGCGGGGAGGGAGAGAGCGAGACGCCGCCGCGGAAGGACGTGAGGCGTGGCGCGCTCAGTCTCAAGCACCATCGCCAGATGCTTCTCTTGTGTCAATGTCACACGACGAGGTGGTTTCAAGAGCTCTAGCCGCTGCTGAGCCGCCTGAGAGCGAAACGGTTTTTTTAAAAAAAAATGTTCTCGCTTATGAGGAACTCTCTCTGCAAGTTGAAAAGCAGCGCGCGCGCGCGCGCGCACACACACACACACCAGGCAGCGAAGTTCTAAGCCAGCCCTTGGCTTGCTATGCTGGTTCTAGCCGTTTGCTAGGAGTTTCATAAACGCGCAGGTTAGAGTGTCGAACTAGGAGGACCTAGGAGACCAGGGTTCAAATTCCAAGAAGCTCACTGGTTGACCTTGGGCCACTCACTGTCTCTCCGCCTATCCTACCTCACAGGGTTGTTGTGGGGATTAAAGGGGGAGGGGAGAACCATGAGCTCCTTGGAGAAGAAGGTTGGGATATACATGCTATAAATAAATACCTAATATAAAATAAATAAACCCCTCATGAGCTATATGTGAACCTGGTGCAAGCTCCCATCACTTATGATAACACCCTGATCATATAAGATTGCAGAAAAGGTCGGAACACTAATCCTTGTATCTGCCTGAAATACCTAGTTACCAATCTAGCAAGAAGAACAGAAAATGAAAATCTCTTTTAAAGTTACTTTATGATTCAGGAACGGTAAAGATAAATATGTGATCTTCCCAAAATTAAGGCAGTGTCCTCTTCGATTCAAATGTATCTCACAAAACACAACAGTACAATAGAATGAAGACACAATATTTCAAAGGAAGCCCCCTCCCCTGTCCATAGAAGCTAGAATCAAGGTATACTTAAATTACAGGTTTTCAATTGTTAGTTAGCTCACAGTTCCAAAGGGAACCCCCTCTCTGCTCTTCAGTGATCTCAGGGATCAACCCTACACTTTGCGGGACCACACAGATCAAAGGAATTGGTGAGAGACTCCGTTGCCTTGCTGATACAAGATTTCAAAATTCTTTTTGTGTGACTACTGTGGCACATCACTACGCTTGCTTTCTCTAGGCTTTGGGGTAGTTCGAGACTCTTTTACACTTTAGGACTAAGGTGTGAGTATGCCTTGAATGATTATTTCTCCTCCACATACCTGCAACCTTGCTGTCTAAAGTAACATCAATATACTCTTGTCTCTTTCATTTCTGATTAATAAACCAATCTTTTTCTACTTCCTGGTGTGACGAGTTCTTTATTGGGAACAGTTAAAGGTGTACACACATTTTTAATGGGCACATGTCCTTACCCCCCACAAAAGATTCCATTCCTCTCAGAAGTGTACATTGGATCTATAAACATGGTGGATACATACATGGATCTGATGTGTACGGGCACTTAGTTGTGTTCTACTCACACAAGGCCGCATATATCTGTGGCGCTGAGAAATACTTAAATAAATAGAATCCTACTAGGAAATGGCGGGAGAGAGCTGGAGAGTCCTCGTGGCTTGCAAGGAGACCCCACAGCCCAAAGAGGTCATATTGAGGGCGGAGGAAGCCCCGAAGAGACCTGAGGCACACTGGGGCTTTGTTTAGGCTGCTTACCTTCTCCACTTAGCAGCTGATATGCGGGGTAGTGCAGCAGCAGCAGCAGCTTTCCCATGCATCCTCCATCCTCCAGCTGGTCCCAGAGCTTTAACTCTAGTTATTTTGCTCTGGATTGGAGAGAGAGCAGCAGAGCAGGAGAAAATAGACATTTAGAGGCTTTTTTGAGGGTCCTCATTTTATGCGATTTCACTTATGCACGCGGGACATATCTGGAACGTATCCTGTGCCTGTGCTTCATAACAATACCCAGAGAAAGCCCATTGATTTCATTTAGTGTACTCGGAGTACAACCTAGCTGGATACAAAACCCCAAGTGTCTCATGATGCCAGTTTCATTATATGTTTAACATATGCTTTTTCCTGCATCAACATGCAGCAGGCACGAAACAGATTGCAGAACATTCCTCTTAGCAATATATACAGTAAATAGGTACATTTTAAATTCACAAATATAACACCGATGCAGAATAGAGACATGCAAGATTGTTGTCATTATGTCCACACACACCCTCCCCCTTGTAATCCCTATTTAAATTGTTCACTAAGCAGATTATGATTTTAAAATAATGGTGGGGCCATATTGTTAACGGGCAGACCGATCTTATTAATCCGCTTTATTGTGATAGAGCAAATGCTGCCTTGTGTCACTATAGCTATATTGGAATGCCATGTAGACTTATATTCAGGTAAATGTCTTTAGGAATGGGGGTGAAATAAATTAGAAAGGGAACAGGAAAATGACCATGTCAGCATTTCCCCTTTTCTCTCTGAGAATAATTAACTTTCATTTCAAGACATCATAGAATATAATTAGAGTAAAATTCAAATGGGACAGTCACCTCAAACATCTTCAAAACAAGTAGTGTAGCAGCTATTGATCCTGAGGAATCTCATTTTAATTAGTCATAGATACTCTTCTTTAGTCATTAATAACTGATTTTTCACCTATTAATATTTTGATTATTATACCTTTAAACATGCAATTAAAAACATACATAGTTCTTACTTCTTTCATTTCATTTTTATAACAGCATACAATGCACACAAACTCTTGTATAGTATGAGTGCCCAGATGTCAACAATTTGCTCTGTGACATATACTGTGATTCCCTTGGTAGATAGGAAACCAAGGAATTTTCTCCCCTAAATGATATGCACTAATAATTTGTGAACTGACAAAGGAAGGTTATAGGTATGAGTTTTTGAAAATATATGTATGAATAATACCAGCTTTGCTGATGTTGACCACAGCTCCTTGCCACCACCCAGCTGTTTGCAGAATGTCATTTGCTGTTCCAACTCAGGCAACAAAATGTCTTGAACCAGCATTGTGGGTGGGGGATGTTTTTGGGCAGAACATTAATGTGAGGGGGATGTTGAGAAGTCCTTCTCTGAGCTAATGCCCTATTCCATCTTCTCTTAGGTTCTGCAAAACAAAAAAGTCTGTAGAAGAATAAAGTAGAACTGCATTTAATGAAGATCTGCCTTTCTCAACTGTGCAACTGACTTTAATAGAAAGGGTTACATTTAACATAGGTCAAACTCGGAGTAGACACATTAAAATTAATAAACTTAGGTCCTTCAGTGTCAATGGGGCTTATCTGAGTAGAACTTTGTTGGCTACAACCCAAAGCATTCTTATAAAATGACAATAGATACAACTAGACTATTTCCTGGATTATTTGTTTTGGCAACGTAGTCTAAAACTTTCCTAAGGAAAACAAAACACCTTTTCAGATACAATAAATGTAAGGTTTGCAGATATATATTTTTTGCAGATAATGGGAACTGTGGAAAGTGTTTGTTGTTTCACCGCAGTATTTATTCTATTTTCAACATCTTATTTCCTAGCAAGAAAAGTCAGACCATCGAATCATATTCCTGGGAAAATAACAAGTCCCTAGAGATTTTAAAGTCCAAAGATATTGGCTGAACCGATCAAAACTTGGTCAGGGAAATTTTAGGAGAGAATAAATCCATCATTTTGATGTCATCATATGTCTCACTTTTTGCCCAAATGTCCTGTAAAGTTTGATGTCACGCTATTTTTAGTTAGGAAAGTTATCCATTAATCTTATCCATTGTCTAAAATAATAGTTGAATCTATACTTATTATGTTCACTTTACATATAGAGTAATGGACTGGGAGCAACACATACAGTGGTACCTCGGGTTAAGAACTTAATTCGTTCTGGAGGTTCGTTCTTAACGCGAAACTGTTCTTAACCTGAAGCACCACTTTAGCTAATGGGATCTCCCACTGCTGCTGCGCCGCCAGAGCACGATTTCTGTTCTTATCCTGAAGCAAAGTTCTTAACCTGAAGCGTTATTTCTGGGTTAGCGGAGTCTGTCACCTGAAGCGTCTGTAACCTGAGGTACCACTGTATCACAATGGCAATATTATCTTCCTAACATTTTTGTGCATATATCAATGGCATAACAGAATGCAAAGGCCCACTCAGCAACGAAGTTAACTGGGTCACCTTTGGCCAGTCGATCGCTCTCTGTCATATCCACACCATACATTTAAAGCACAATTCCCAGTACCCATGACCAACTACAGTTCCCTGGATTCATTGGGGGGAAGCATTGGGTTTTGAATGTATGGTGTGGATGGGCTCTATGTACTTAATGTTTATAGATCCAATAATTAACTTCAGAGGTGGTTTTAGGGTAGCTCAACTGGTTCGGCCACACTTGGTGCCGTGCTGCATGGGGCACCGCAACAATGCTGTAGAACAGAGCACAAGAGGTGGGGGGGGGGTGCCCCAAATTTTAGCATCGCACAGGGCGCCGCTGACATTTGAGAACCCCAAGTCTGCCACTCTTAAGTGACAACCATTATTTGCATATATTGTTGTTACAAAGGTTTCACACCACCACCACCCCATCTTTGCCAAGTGGTGCACGAGATACCAGGGGGTCCCAGGGGCTCATCCCAGGTCACATTTCCACTGAGAAGCAAGATGCAGTGGAGGCTGGAATGCCTTTAAGAAATATGGTTTAATTACACATATTTGCACTTGAATTTTAGATGGAAGGGGATGCAGATCTTACAACAATGTCATCTCAAGAGCAGCTTGTTCTTCACAGCAGCCCAGTTTGGAAACACAGCCATCCTAAGCACCATCCCTTTATCTCTGCTTTCCATCCAGCTCTAATGGCCGTTTCCCTTCAGTCCCCAACTCCTTGTCCTTCCTCCCAGAACCCCGCCAAATGCAGCCCCTCCTCTTCAGCCTCAGCCGATCCAAAGCTTGGTGCAAAAGGCACAGTTTTCCTGTGATGTACAGTAACCTTGGCGATTTCCGCCTTCCAAACTAACCCAGCCATTTGCTGGCTGGCACACAGCCTCAGTTATGCTGCTCACTTCTCTCCTCGTCTCTTGTTAGGTTAATCACTTCTTCATGGGCCCTCTGCCAAGTGGCCTCCTGGTCCCAGGAAATTGGTCTCACCTGTATTTTAGCACTTCACTAAATCCAGTGTCTACCATTTATTAATTTTAAGAATCTTGGGAAATCTGCACTACCTGCAAACTTATAACAATATAATAAAATGTAACTTAGGGGTTCTCTTGCTTGCAGAGCACAACTATAGTACCGAAGGGGAAGCTTTGACGGACACATAATCCCTTTGCTTTTTCTTTGCCATCCCTTTTATGAAGATTTAAAGTCAGTGCACTACTTCTGTTTTTTAGCGGCACGAGGCCAACAGGTTACTGGACTGCCTCTGTTCTGCAAAGTTCAATCTCAGGAAGCACTTTAAAAAGTACTAAATAGGAAGCCTCTGTATTCAGCTGTTGTGTGGGAGGTTGTTATGAAATGAAGGGTTTTTGGGTGTGCAGTGGCCCTTTTTATCCTTATCAGCCATTGGCTGTAGGGTACATTTGTCTTCCTGAATGTTGTATCTGAATGGTTTTGCACCCTGACTTTTTGGAGAAGGGATATGTGTGCATTTTTGTTAAAATATGGGCTATTATTTCATTATCCCTTTCTTGTTTATACCTGTATACCTGAAGGAGTGTCTCCACCCCCATCGTTCAACCCAGACACGGAGGTCCAGCGCCGAGGGCCTTCTGGCAGTTCCCTCACTGCGAGAAGCGAAGTTACAGGGAACCAGGCAGAGGGCCTTCTCGGTAGCGGCACCACTGGTGGAGGAAAAGGAGTGCAGGGGGAGCGCACCGCCCCCGGCAGCATGATCCCAGTGGGGTGCCATTGTGGTTGCCCCCCCCCATGCTGGGAGCCATGCCCCCGCAAGCAGCGTGCCCATCCCCTAGGACGCGCGGCAGCCCCACCCCCTGCTCTCCGCCACTGAGTGGCGCCCACCCTGTGGAACACCCTCCCATCAGATGTCAAAGAAATAAACAACTATCTGACATTTAGAAGGAAGCCCTGTTTAGGGAAGTTTTTAATGACTGATGTGTTAATGTATTTTTAATCTTTTGTTGGAAGCTGCCCAGAGTGGCTGGGGAAACCCAGTCAGATGGGTGGGGTATAAATAATAATAAATGTATTAATTATTATTATTATTATGTATTGTGTGATTAACTGAATTGTCAGATACTGTTTCATATCATTTGCTTCTTGTTGCTGTATTTGTTGCTTTGGATGTCCTTTTGGACGTAAGAAAAAGGACTACAGATAAAATAAGGGTGAATGATGAGTGATATAGGGCTAAAGTTTAAATATAAACTGGGTATGGGGACCCAGATGTTGGTAGATTCCAATTCCTCTCAGTCCTGGACAGACTGGACAATGGTTAGGGATGATGGGAGTTGGAGTACAAAAATACCTGGAGGAACACAGGTGCTTCACCCCTGACATAAATGAACAAGTCTTTCTATTGATAACACTTGCCTTCACAATCAATTTACTGTTGCAATCTAAGAGCACAATCCTATTCATGTCATGCCTACTCAGAAATCAGCCCCATTGAATTCAATAGGAAATGAATAGATTAAATTTACTTTCTGCTTTAATTATGTGTAGGATGATATTGTGTCATAATTCATTAAAAACAAGTGGGACTTTTTAATGCAAGTTGATAACCAGTTTGAAGTCTTCCAGTTAAGATTAATTTGGAAAGTATACACACACACTGCTTCTTAAGTACTTTGTAATGGCACAAGTACTTAGAACATTAGCAGCACAACCCTATACATGTCTGCTCAATTCTTTACTCACCTACCTGGAAGGAATCTCAAGTGAATTCCGCAGAACTTACTTCTGAGTAGACAAATTGTACTCTAAGAAAGAATAGCATATATTATTACTGTTCACCTTGTTTGCCACCATTCATGAGCTATTGAAGGCTATTTCCAATCAACTGTTTGACTTGACAGCTTATTCTTTCCATTAAATTTCCCTTTTTGCAGCCAGCTGTGCCTTGGCATATTCCTCAGGCTTCAGGCATTACTTCACATCTGTCTCCTTGATCCCCATGATCCACATTTTTGCTTTTCAGAGCCATTCATCATTATTTTCATTGTTTGCTCAAAACTACTGCAAGTTGGAAAAAAATACATGTTTTGAATGAACCGTTTCTAGATCAAGATTTTTCTTCATCTGCTTAGCATCATTCCAGGAAATTTTTTTCTGAAATTTAAATTTACAAACAGTGCTGTGATGTGCTGAATAAAATACCACGGAAGCTTTGTGGCAAGGTAGGCCTGGCCCTACCATTGGGCAGAGTGAGGCAGCTACCTTAGGCAGAAGATGGTGTGTACTTCCTCCCCAATGTCCCCTAAGAAAACCTGCTGCACTCAGGTGTACTGGATAACATTTATTGATTGCCACTGCTTTATGGCCAGCTTGGTCAGTATATGGACATGGAATGGAGAGAGGCTCCATATTGTCATTCACCTCAGGTAGCAAAATGTCTTGGGCTGGCCCTGCAAAGGAGGGTATTTGAAGCAACAGTGTGGTAAAAAGTTGCATTTATTATAATTTTTATATGAAAACAATATTTTTTCAATTAAGTATTATCATTTGCAAGATGATTTAGACCTTTTAGATATAGCAAAATGGAAAATTAATTGATCAAGTATCAACAAACAGAATGAGGCACTGAAGTATAACATAAAAGCTACCAACGTGAGGGCAGATTTCAAGATAACATTAAGGAAATCATATCCATTTGTTTACCCACAGATTTTTCCTTTTTCTGGGGGTGGGTGGGGGTGAAAATCATTGTTAGTTATACTCATTAATTTCAATGTACTCTACTATAAGTATGAGTAATATTGGGTATCACATATGTTGGTGTCCAGTGGTGATGTTGTGTCTAACCAACGATGTTCTGAAGCAGGGCTGAGGAAACTTGTTCTGCAGAAGTTGTGGGAACCCCTAATCCCTTACCACTGGCTTACACTGCCTAGGACTGATGCTAATTGAAGTCCAACACCATCTGGAGGGTCACAGTTTCCCACCCCAGCTGAAAGGAAGGAAATAGCATCTCAAAGCAAGATGAAAGGTGGAGTGCACCTGGTATACATTTTTACCAAATGACTCACACACACCTAACTTTCCGTCTTCCACCTGGCATGCCAGAGGCATTTTCACAGCTGAAGGATGTTATTACAGGTCAAGGAGGGTGTAGACCAGGACCAATGGGAGTGTGGCCTGAGGAGAGTCTTGTGGACAAGACAGAGAGTCCTGGAGAGTCACTATCCCTAATGGATCGAGAGTTCTGGGTTCAGAATGTTGCATGCCCCACTCTCTCACTGCCACATGCTTCAACACGTGAGAAAAAAAGTGTATAATAATAAAATCCGACTCCAGAATTTTTAGAGTTGTAAAAAATGTGCATAGGTAACACTCTTGTTCACATATTGAAAAATATCTCTTCAATTTTCATTTTCATTCTGGAAAAGAAAGTTCAGTGAATGAGGAAGGAGTCGCCATTTCTATAGCACCTCTCACCCCTGAAGACCTCCAAAGTACTTAGCAAATTTAGCAAGGAATATTATTTCATCAGCAACAGAAAGCTGTCCTCACTGGGGTGCATTCTGGCAGCTGGGAGACTACTCTGTCCAATGAAGACAACGGAGGAACTGTCTGAAGGCTTAGTAAAGTTACCACCAGTGGAATTTGTTCAGAATGATGGGTTATCACTCCTCATCTTGCAAAAAGCACTGCAGGATTTCTAAGCATCCATCAGAATATGGTCCTGCTGCTAAATCTGCTCCTGTCTCTATACTGTTAGGAGGTTTTATGCCTTTGCTTTTAATTTCATATATTGGATAGAGGTCACAGACTTTATATCGAAGACTTTTGAAAAACCCAGTGGCATCTCTCTGTCTATGGAAGAGGATGCCTTCAGGGGTTAAGGCAAACCACTGAAGAGTTACAGCACCTGCTGTGGCTGTAGAAGCAGTGCAGATAAAGGAGTCCAGTTTCACTGGTGCAGACGCACTATGACATTTCTCTCTGCGCTCCTTCCAGCTGTCATTCCTGCTCTGGATACACAACCTGATTGTCTCTCTCCAGGCACTGCAATCATCTGGTGCAGTACTTTAAATCATGAAAAAGCCAAGGTGTTGGTCCAATAGAAACAGCGGGTTAATATAGCTACCGGTATGTAGTCTAAGAAGTGGTGTTTTTTTCAAGCAATTGTTTCTTTTATAGTTATCTAATAGATGGTGTTGTGTTTTTTTAAAACGAAATATAAAATCAAAAACCAAAAAAATCCTTCTAGTAGCACCTTAGAGACTAACTAAATTTGTTCTTGGTATGAGCTTTCGTGTGTATCCACACTTCTTCAGATGCACACGAAAGCTCATACCAAGAACAAACTAAGGTGCTACTGGGAGGATTTTTTTGATTTTTGATTTTATATTTTATTTTGACTATGGCAAACCAACACAGCTACCTACCTGTAACTGTTTTTTTTTTAAAGATAGTGCCCCCAGTGTTTGTTATTAGATGTGTGTTTGCCAAGATGCATTCATATACATTTTGCAAACAGGAGCAGATCCAGCTGCAAATGAACTGCTTGCATATCAATATTTTTCAAGTGGTGCCACAATTTCCTGGTCCAACGGTTTAGCAGCAGGACAAAGATCTACAACAAATGACTTCTCCTCATATGCAGCTGGAGTGACTGCAATGAGCATTAACTGATCAGAGCAGCAGCAGTTATTCTATCTAGTCAATAGGCTGGTGTGCAGGGTGCTTGTCTTAATGTATGACAAGTGTGAGCAGTATTGTGTTAATGCCCAGAACTGCAATCAAATCAACATGGGGTGCTGCCTTTCAACTCATGGTGGGACAAAAACCATTGGGTTCTAGTAAACGTGACCCTAGAGTACAACTGCGGTGAAAGAGGCAAAGATCCAGCAGGCTTTTCTTATGTCTTTATATTCTTAACCATTTGCTATAGTTGCATTTGAAATACTGCATATGAATATTTCTCAAGCAATTATTTCTTTTACAGTTATCTAAGACTGTGCCCCCAGTGTTTGTTATAGATGCGTGTTTGCCAAGATGCAGTCATATACATTTTGCAAATAGTAGCAGATCCAGCTGCAAATGAAGTGCTTGCATAAGAATATTTTTCAAGTGGTGCCACAATTTCTTGGTCCAACAGCTTAGCAGCAGGGCAAAGATCTGTGACAAATGACTTTGTTCATATGCAGCTTGAGCGATTACAATGGTCACTCCATTTCAAATGCACCTACCTTTTCAAGGGACCTCGTCTGCATTCCAGATGCAGACCTGGAAAGAATGAACCCATCCTATAGAAGGCATGCCCTAGCTGTGCCAGCAAAACAGCAGCTTCCCACCCAGCTCCTCAAAGAGCCACAGCTTCTGAATTATGTTAAAAATTAGAAGTTAGGACATGCCACAAAAAAGCACATAAATTATACCCCTCCCCATTATAACACCAGAGTAAAAAGTATTTGCAATCATTACTTTCCCCCATGTCTTATATTGTGCAGAGTCCCTACCATATAAAAGTAATCCAATGCTTCAGTGCAACGTGCATCATGTGCAGGGCTGTGGTTGCGTTATGTTTTCCAAGTTGATGCCAAGGTAGCAAGTAGGAGGTAGGTGGAATAAATCATTCACTTGATTGTCAATGCTAAGAATACATGGCTAAGTGGGCGTAGCTAGAGGTATGACATCACAGCTCCTGATTTCTGGCAATTTGTAGAAGCATGGATTTATGTCAGAAGTGTCCTACAAGTAGACTTAACAATGGACCAAGCTTTCGCTGGTTGATTTTAAAATCAAAACACTTTCCATAGTAAACTCTCATAATTGCCATTATCTCTTTGCAGAAGGTGATTTAAATGTCTTAGTGATGATGCAGATCTGATTGGAATGATCCTTAAAAATTACCTCCTTGTCCAAAACCCATCAAACAAACAGACACTCATTGATTTTGTTTTAGCCCTAAAGGCTAATCAGATGAATGTTGATCACATAGTTCTACCCCATTGAGTTTCCAGCTGTGTTCTAGATATATTTGAATATTTGAAACTGCTTTAAAAAAGGGGGGTTGTCAGGTTTAAATTTTTATCAAGCCTCGCAGAAGGCAAATGAATAACACTGCATAAATACAAGCAGGAAGCAGAGCATAAAAAAATTAAGATCAGCTTGACCTACAGCTTCTGGTGACCACATGACAGAACACGTTATTTTAGCAGTGGGTAAGACACTGGTACTAAACGAGAGGCAGATGCATTGCCCAATTAATGGATTGGATCCAGACTTGGCTATACTTAGGGTAGACCTTTCGAAATGAGTGGGAGTTAAGTGCGCCATTATGTTCCATTGATTTCAATGGGGTTATGCTAAGCATGACTTGGGTTGGAATCCTAAACCCACTTAATTTGGAGCAAGCCCCACTGAATTCAATAGGACTCAATATTCCATCCCCCCACATCGCATTGACTTCACTGTGCATTGCAGGGATCTTAGCAGCCCAGCTTCTGTCTGCTCAGTGGCGACAGCAAAAGCAACAAACCCTGTAGGCTAAATTCCAACTGTTCACTATAAACACTTAGCACCAGTATAATGCTAGGAAGATTTTGTCTCTTCCTTTTTCCCTTGCTCAAAACAAATGGTTCTTAAAATCCTGTGGTGATGTTTTCCCCCTTGTTTTGGCACTTATAGGCTAGGGACATCGACAGAATGCTATCAATTTAACACTCCAGCAGCAAACCGGAGGCTCCGAACAAGTCCCCTGAAGCAAAACGGTACAGTTTTGCTTATTTCAAAAATGAAAGTCAATCATGCCAGCTGAGAAGCTGATACAAAATACCTGACGGAGCCCCCTTATTGGAGAAGCCTGCCCAGAACGTAAAGGGGCCAGGGGCCACAAGGCTTAGCATCCCTGAGTTTATATACAGTACTATGAGATTTAGAAGCACTAGGAACAATCTTACTGAAGAAAAATCTACCCACTGAAAGCCATTGAACAAGCAACTTCAGTTTTGCTTTAGAAAATAACATCAGCTGACTTTCAGGACTCAATACCAGCAAGCAACTAAGTGAATTGTATTCCTGTTCCAACACTGTATTCATTTGCTGGTCCAATGTGCATGCTGCATGACATGACACAACATGCATGAGCAAGAAAGAGTCATATTCTGCCTCAAGGTCATGCAGACTCCCTCTACCCTCTTCTCCTCCCACAGGGCCAGCCAGGATCCTTAAGCTTGTTCTTGCCTTTAAATTATCTCACTCCTATTAAAGTCATTCCAGCTATGCAGACCACAGCATTAGAGGTTTATCAAAGGTCCAAACCCTGCCCACCCCCCATTTTAAAAAGCAGCAGTTCTGTTAGGAGCATAGGAGGTTCCTTTATTATAGTGAATCAGACCATTGGTCTACTAACTCAGTATTGTCAACACTGATCGGCACCATGGTTTCCAAGGTCTCAATTTTACCTGGAGATGCTAAGAATTGAAGCTGGGACCTTCGGCATGCAAAAGAGAACATCTTAGTGCTTTGTTCCTTGTTTTATTTATTTATATGTTTATTTGATTTACAATTAAAAAAGACCAGCTCCCCGCTCCGGCGACAGTATGCAGCACACAACAATGCCAAGGTAAGTATTGTTCATTACATGGGTTAAGCAATTTAAGTACAAAGACATTGCTGAATACAAAAAAAAAATCATACAATGCCAGATAGCCCAGAATGCCGGTGGCACAAGTTGGCCCTCCTCTTCCTTATTCGTAAAGGTTATGAAATGTCTTTTGTTCATTGTGAAATATAAAGAAAAGAGACCCCATGACTTTGCCACCTAAATTCCTGTAACATAAAATCAGTGGCCTGTTGTCTGCAGAGAACTCATGGAAGGTTTCTGAGTTAGCCTTACGTTGCTGCACAATTGGCTCCTGTACGTGCTGTGTAAATACTCACACGCGGAGAGCTCAATGAACTGATCAATAAAGCTCAGAACTAAGTATTCTCTTAGGCCACCATGCTGCTCAAGAATGCTGTTAAACCATGGCAATAGCATAGTTATAACAAGGATCTAGTATACTCCCTGACAGCTTTACTATCTGAAGTGTGAGCAGGGATGCCAACTTGAAGAAAATATTGGGGGGGGCAGGGAAGCCGCACCCCACATAAGCAAAAGATGCAGCACATGCACACCATTTGATTGGCAATGCCCATCAACTTTGGGGGCGCCCAGCTCCCTCAAATATTTTATGGGGTGTGTGTGTGCAAAGGGCCCAAACCTATAAGGCTGGGTATTAATTTCTATGATAGAATTAGTCTAACATTTATTATCATCACCATCATTTTGACTAATCCTCTAAGGCAGTGTTAGGGAGGAGTAATGACCTCCTTTTGGTGGAGATGTGCTGGACACTGAAATAGATAGTACTTCTGTCCCATTCGGCAGAATGCTAAATAGGAAGTTAGTGGTTTAAGGTACAGCTGCTTCCAACAGAGGCAGAACTTTTGTAAAGCCAAAGAACAGATTTACAGAGGGTGCATTCACCATTCCCAGTGCAGACAAATAGTTTATAAAGATGTTCTTTTGGTAAGTAAGAACCAAATAAACTAGGCAAAAGTTCCATCTCATTGAAGGTGATGCTCAACAACAACTGAAGTAACACACACACACACACACACTCAACATTTACCATGGGATTTATTCAGATCAAATTATACATTTTCCTACTGTGATATGAACAACATCGCCATTTAAATTATTATAAAATGTGGCATTATTAGCCTTCATAATTGTTCCTGCCTGAGAGGTACAACTCACAAAACAAACTAATTCATGATTAAATATGAAACTTATGAAATCTTTGGCTGAAATTATTTCCAAATACAGTGTAAGAATGGGCAGCCTCCATGCTGATTCTAACTTAAATGGTTTATACACACAGGGTTCTATACAACTCACTGGCAGGGCTCATTATCCAGGACTGCAGCAGGGCTTTTCCTAGGTTGAAAAGAGAAGGAGATGGAGGCAAAAGTCTGCAGGCTGGGTTGTCCTTAAGGGGCAGTGCACAGTTACTTCACAATGCCTGAATACTTGAGTTCCCACCAAAAATAAATCATAATAAAGTTTTAAATTGGACACTTATTTCAGTGAGACTTAATATACAGTTAATTTTCCCTGGGCTATGTTCAGTATGTCCAGCACTGAACAGTTAGTTAAAGCAAGCAGCCACCTAATAGAAACTGTCATTTTGAAAATTACAGCTTTTTAGTATAACACAAGAATCCATCCAATAGCCAGGCTGCACTCTGAATACCAACAACCAGCCAGGCACAGCTTTGGGAAGGCCTAATGAATGCTGCAATAGCGAGATAGACCAAAAAGCAAGCTAATGAATTCATCTACAGTGAGAGAAAAAGAAGGGGACTGCCAACATTTCACTGAGCAGGAAACCAAGTCTCTTTCATATAAAGGAAAATTGGCACACAGAGAGAATTCTATAAAATATGCTGTGCAATTCTTTCACCCTCGTCCAAAATTCTCCTTCCGTTTTCTGGCTTATTTAGTTGCCAAACAAGTTCTTACATCCAGTCCTGTGTTACGTTCCGTCAACTTTTTCTAAAACTCAGAAGCACTGTTAAGAGGTTACAAGGAAAAGTGGATCAATTGGGGGGGGGGGGTTGAAGACAATGACAAGTCAATGGTTCTGGGGACAGCCAAATGATGCCATCCAGACATTGTTAAACTCTAGCTAGCATGGCCAATGGTCAATGAGCTGGTGCCCATCAATGTGCTGGCACGACCTTGGCTACCTAGAGATCGGGGAAGACATCCATCCAAGCCAGTTCACAGTTAAAGGTGAACTTGGTTTAATTTGCAATTCCTGAAACAATGCACAAACCAAAGCATAGCCATCCTTCAAAATTTGCACTTCTCTGAATTTTGCAAGTTGCAATAGCAAATTGTGCAATTATCTGAATTTTGCAAGTTGTTGGCATTCATCTGTATCAAGAGACAATGGAGTGATCTTCCAGGGGTGAAGTTAAACTGCTGTGTTAGCAGCACTGAAGTGACCACCCCATGACACTGAAAGACACTGCAGGGTGGGGGTCCACAGGAGAGGCAGAGGCTGGGCAGACCTGTGAGAGAAGGGACAAAGCAGCTCACAGAGGCAATTGGGGTGGGGGTGGCAGTCTGGGAAATGAGCCACAATCCCAGCTAAGGTGGAAGTCAGGATTGCCAGAGGTAATTTGGCAATGCCCTGTGACAGAAATTTCATTGGGGCTGCCAAGATAACAACTGGGGTCTAGCAGGAATCATTAGAGAATCAAAAGACAAAAGCTTCTTCTGTAGCATAGTGAAGTTTCACTCTTCAAAATATTTTTAATTTTAAGCACTAGGTTTCATTTTATTTTGAACCATTTGCTTCTTTACCACCAGCCCTCTGAAGTCAGGGAGAATCAGTGTTTCAACGTTTGCAGCTAAGGTTCAACACTCAAAGCTGAGCTCGTGGCCTTGTAGCTGCTCAAGTTGATCAGCCAGCAAAATACTGTTCAATCCCTTTCTGAGGCTATGAATTGTTGAAGCAATATTGGTCGCAAAAGGGCATACTGAGGTCAGATTAGATATCCTGTAGGGTATATATTAAGAGGGATGATGAATCAGCAGCCACAACGGTGGAAAAACAAAACACAAATATAGAATCTGGGGAGAAGATAAGAAGCATTTTGCTTATGCCTACCTGAGCAAAGAAATGCACAATGGAAAGAATTCTCTGAAGATAGAGATCCCTTGAGATCGCTCAAAAAATTTGAAGGCAGAGCTGCTCTTGGAAGATTGCAGTGGCTACTTCAGTTCCTAATTTTTTTTACTGTAATACTTAGATAAGACAAATACGTAAGTGCCTTTGCAGGGATAAATAATGATAATGACCCAAAGCTACTTGAAAACACAATATAAACATTAAAACCAATTACAACAAACACAACCTTAAAACCACATTTCTCCAAACAGAAGACAGGTGTTGCAGATCCTGCCCCACTGACAGAGGAATCCCTTCAAATTAATGGCCAAAAGCACAGATAAAAAAGGAAAGTATTTGCCTGGTGCCTAAAAACAGAAGAAGATGGCGCCAGGTGGGCTTCCTTGAGATGAGTATTCCACAAGCAGGGAGCCAGCACTGAAAAGGCCCATTCTTGTACTACTACCCTCCAGACCTCCTATCGAATAGGCATACAGAGAGAGGTCCCAGGTGACTATCAGAGGTTCTGGGTCGGTTCAAGTGAAATAAAGAACATAATATGAGTCCTGCTAGAACTAGTCCAGCATCTTGTTTCCCAGACAGATGCTTCTGGGAAGCCCGTCAGCAGGGAAATAGACATAACTTTGGCTGAAATATCCAGAAATGGCTGCGCAGCTTATGCGGTAAGCGGATCAGCACTTTGACACAGTTAGAAGCGCTATTATGTCCTTTCCCTATCTAATGCTCCACAATTGTTTGATTAGAGAACCAGGTACTGAGACAATAATCAGGTCAGTTGGTGGTATGGGGTTCCTTTGTTGGGCTGTTGTAGCGTGAGGGGAATAGTGTTTGTATGAAGTTCATTTTCTTTACATTGCAATGTAGTCGAAGCAAAGTTCCAAGTATGATTGATACTTGGCCAATAAAAATTATTCCTATTCCTATTCCTCTCAGGCATTAGGCATTTCAACCTCTGGAACTGTGCAGGGTGGGGGAGGATAGGGGTTCTGTGTTAGTATTCCCAACAAATACATTTTTATTTATGAATGTGTACAAAGGAATGTTTTGGGAAGTAGGACAGGAAAGAACACATTTTTTTGGCCTATTCTATCATATTACTTTTTGGCCGTTAGATATAATGAAATAAAATGAGAACAAGGGGTGTGGGGAGGAAGGTGGTCAAAGGATGATTTTTATGCCTCCCTCTGCCTGATTATTAATTACTGAAGAGGGACTGGGCTTTCTAAGAGCAGGGACAAGGATCATAAGACGAGCCCATATGGGTCAAACCAAAGACCCTTCCAGTCAAACATCCTGTTCTCACAATAGCCTTCCAGATATTGTTAGAGAAGAAAATGCTAAGGAGTAAACCCTACACAAATCCAGAGTACCTACTTCTGGCTACTCTTGCAGCCAAGCTGGTTTGACTTCACCCCTGGAGGCGCACTCCATTGTCTCTCGAGACAGACAGATGCGAACAACAGCAATACTATCAATGTTTCATTGTATCTGAAGAAGTGTGCATGCACACGAAAGCTCATACCAAGAACAAACTCAGTTGGTCTCTAAGGTGCTACTGGAAAGAATTTTCTATTTTGTTTCATTGATAAATAATAGAGATTATATTACCTTAACATCAACATTATACTAACATCAACAATAAATAATATGAGGAATAAAGCTGTTTGTTAGTAAAGTTGCAGGACAAGAATAATGAGGTTAGAGAGTATTCTATGCCAAAATGAACTACTGTAGTTTAGTGACAAATATTTCTAAGTTGAAACATACAGAACGCCAGAGTTGTATCAGAATGCAATCAAATTAAAGCTAATAACTTATTTGCTTCTAGGCTGCAAGCAGCCCATTACATTGATCTTAATTAGATCAGACACACTTTCTCACAAAACTATTGGATTTGTCTAATTTCATGGTTGGTTGTAAAATCAATCTGTTGTGTTCTCTTAACGAAAAAGTTACTTAAATTGTATTCGGTTTGAAAAGTGAAAAAGAAAACACCCAAGGCCTTTGTTGCTGTTGACTGGCTTTGAATTTTGCCCTATTTAATGAGGTCCTTGGAGGGATGATTCTGCCTCTCCTTCTACCTGAGTCCTGAGCTGCCATACTAGGCATTCTTCACCCCTGGAAGGTCTTTGAGGAATCCCCCTTCTGACTGGTGCCCTGTTCACTCATTCAACAACAGTATTCAATTTATGCATGTAGAGGGAGAGGGAACAGCATTGCAGCAGGAAGCTCCTCCTCTCCCTCAGCATGTGTGTTCATTAAACATCTGAGACTGCTTCCATTTACAGCTGTATGTGCCGAAGCTCTGTTCAGGCATTCATTGAACACACATGGAAAGGGCAGAAACCTAGATCCCTCACAAGTGTTCATCAGACTTTTTTTTTAACGACTGAATAGGACTTAACTGACTGGCAGATTGAGGGGCTGTAGGACCCGCCCCAGACAGACAATTATGGCTCAAGGCCTTTATCAGATGTGCTGGGGTCTGAAACTCAAAGGGAATCCCCTTCCATACTGTAACTGGGAAAAGATGTTCATATACATTTAAGGAACAAGTTAGATTTCCCTTTGGTGAAGGAGGAATGAAACGAAACATTTCCGAAGTGGAGTGGCCTAAGAAATAATATCTGTTGTATCATTTTTTAATAGCAGCCTGAGCAGATCTGGTATCTTTTGAATTACTCTGATTCAGCTGCTTTTGCATATGCTTACATCGATTTGCACAGTATGGGGAGCAGAGCTTTCACAGGCCCATGAGTAACCACAATTAGTTCTCATTGATTAACGTTGGTTTAATAGGCCATGTAGGAAGCTAGGTCAAAGATAGTTCCAGTCATGGAACAATTTGTCAGCTGAAGTAAATTTAGGATTCCTCTTCTCTACCTGTAAACTTCGTTCATTGTCAGCAAAACTTTCATTGCTTTTGATCATATCTCAGAGTCTACCTTTTATGATTCTTTTCGGGCTCCTTCTGGCATTTCCTTGACTGTGTGGAATTCACTTTAGTGGTGTCCCATCTCACGTTGTGGAAATAATATCAGAAGTCCAAGGTCACAGGGATGACTCCATGACCATGACATAGGTCCCCCTCTTGCGCCAGCACTGAACCAGTTTCCGCAGCAGGTGAAATGATGGTCTCCTCTCATGTCACTCCTGACATTACTTTCCCAGCACAGCAAGGAATTGCGGTGCAATGGCTGCTGCACATAAAATATAATGTCAAAGGGGGCTGATAGGTTCTGATACAAATGCTAAAGAGCGCTCAGCGCTTACTTCCTGGTAAGACAATATTACGGATATTTAAATGATTTTGTAGAGCACCTATGCAGTCAAGGCACTTTATTATATTAATGGCCCACCTGCTGTTTCTAAAGAAGGATGAGCTTTAAGTCTTTATCCATTGGCTTGATTTCCCACCCCCAGCCTAGTTCCAATGGGTTTACCTAGTGCTTCAGGCACTAGTCCTGCTGGCATACCAACTTTGTTTTACAAAGAAGTCTGCAAACATGACATTAAGGCTGCCAACATTAACCCCAACCATATGGGAATCTCTTGAAGATGTTCCTGGAGACAGTCAGGTGATTAAAAAAAATATTAAAGATTTCTTAGTGTACAAAAAACACATAGGTTGTGTCTTTTTACAAGTTGTGTTTTCTACAATTCAGTTTCATTTGTTGTGAGATATTAGTGTTACATACAATGTTAGGTTAGGAAGAAACCAGGGGGAGGGTAGGAAAGGTGAGTGGGGTGGGGTGGTTATGTTTCCAGTCTTCTACTTAGTGTATGTGTGTGGTTTTGTATCAGTGTTACTTGTATGGGTTCTCTTACTATTTGCTTGTTGTGTTTCTTTGGTGGTGAGAGATATTGGGGGGTGGCCTAGGTTGTGGTTGGTTGTATTTGGGTGGCTGTAGTGAGATTTGTTTTTGTGTGTGAGTGGTGTGTGTGTGTGTGTGTGTGTGTGTGTGTGTGTGTGTGTATTTGAATCAGGTTAGCCAGATTGATTCATATGCTTTTGGTGGACAGTCAGGTCATTTATCCACAGCAGTGACCAGAGGAGGGAGGAGTGCAAACAGAAGAAATGTCATGGTACACAGCAGAACTGGACGCCTTCATCTGCACCACCTGCAATAAAACCCATCTCTCCTGTCTCTACAGCCACTGCAGGCGCTGTAACTCTCCAACAGTTTGACTTTACCCTTGAAGGCACACTCTTCCACTGTTTCCCAAGAAGGATGGATGCCAACAACCTTAAATTGACCTGCAAATAATTTTTTTTTTAAGTTTACATTTTTTTAAAAAAAGCAATTGACTACAGGAAATTCTGCTCAAGACCACCTGTGCTAATCAGGATTAGGATGGACATTCAGCACATTAGCAAAAACTTAATACATTTTTCTACTGGGCAGCTATGGTGGGGTGGGAGAGCCTGGAGTTGGTGGTTCACCACCCTCTTCAAAAGAGAGCACTAGTGATACGTTGCAATGAGACGTGATCCCTAATCATATAGCTCTCTGTATGTGGAGCTAATGTGTGGAGGATGGAGCAGGACTATGTTGACCAAGTTTTGCAATACTGTATCTCCCTGTTCAGAGGGCAGCTATGTGTGTTTCAATGAGCAGGTGCAATTGGTCCATGAAACCAGGATTCTGAATCATGGAGTGCTCTCAACTGCATGGAGAACCTGCAGCCCTTTGAGAAGGCATCCCACAGCAGACCTCATAAACACTGGAAGAGGGATGGAAATGGTGGGGCCAGGAAGCAGGGGCCCATTATACACAGTGTGGAGGAAGATGTGAACAGAGGTTCAATTGAGTGCCTGTTGATCTCCACCAGCCATCTGGGAAATAGGCTGCAAAGCTAAAGCACAGACAAGAAAGAAAGACAGGCATTTGAAATGAAAATAAGACAACCATTTCCTGGGTAAACAGATGATATAAGATATAGGAAGAAGCGGGAGAAGGATAGATTGAATCCAGCAAGGGCAGCCAAAAAAATAAACACCACCACTTTGTCCCTGGTGGTGTGCGGAAGGTGAATATTGCAGGGGCAAGATGTGATGTACTACTTCACACATTTCCCTCATTGCATGGCGACAGCACCAGACAGACAGAGACAAAAAAAGACCCAAATGCCCATCTGGAAACCGTTCTCCAGCAGACAGCAAATATCCTTGATAAACTGGACTTTAAATTCCTCTTCAGATTTTCTTTCTACTTCTCCATATATATAAGGTGGTGCTGAACTGACCTTTTCCTCTTCAGTTCTTTCTTATGCCACAGGTCAAGGAGAGACCCATGTTTATATCTAAGTCATTATACCATTCTGATCTAACTTGGGGGGGGGACCTTACTATAGAAATCTGTGTGGTGGCAGGGGTCATTTTCAAAGCATTTAATCAGATCCCTATATATATCTGCTTTTAGCATAATGGCACAAATACACTGGGACTCTGTTCCCATTGAAATCATATCGGCACCTACAATTGTGATACCGTGTCACCCGAAAATGTTTCTGTTTCACCCAGCATGTTTGAATAATTTGATTCAGTGTCACGGTATCCATATATACACTCATGAGGAATAATTGCATATGAAGCAAAGTTGCTTCCAACACGCCACTTTTGCTTATGAAAAACATATGCCAATTACTGTTTCATGAGTGTTATATGATCGTTTTGCCACTGCTGATTGATTTTCATATGCAATTTACTCCACTGGAAATGATTTTGCTTCTTTTACTTCCGTCTTCTGTCTATGCATCCCCCCCCCTTGCTGCTGTTGCAGAGCTGATCAGATCGAATATTAATGAAATGGTGATATATTTCATTTACAGTGAGATGTTAATATAATGCTTAGTTGCTTATTGAATTTGCTTATGGATATATTGTTACTTTGCTTATTTATAGCTGGTGGGCTTCCCACAGGAATCTGGTTGGTGACTGATCCAGCAGGGCTCTTATTATGTTCTTCAGCAAAATGTTAACATGTCACTACAGCTGCAATCCTATGGCTACTTTCCTGGGATTATGTCCTACTGAGCTCAATGAGTAGATATGTATAGCACTGACAGAGTTTTTACTGTTATGCTACGAAATGCTTATGTACGATGAGATGATTTGGGTCCAATTCTTTTGTGGCTAAGCGGGACGTGAAATAAAAATGAAATTACATGTAATCTGAAATACAGGGGGAGCAAAGGGGGAGCAAAGGAGCTCCCCCGTTCTGGCTTCCTCATAATGTTACTCCTTGTCAGCTGCCAGTTAGAGGACATGTTCAGTGATGCTCCCAGAAGACCAGTTTATTCAGCATTCAGCCTGGTTTATTTATAGTGTGATTAGTCAATGTTAGCTATTAACAAGCATTCGTTCTTATTTGTCTGTGGTATGGTTAGCTGATGCACCAAAAGAAACATTTTCTCACACTTCCCATTGAAAGTCCAAACTTGGGGGTGGGTGGGTTGTTGCAAAAGATCAATTCTAATAAATCAACCTGAAGTTGCCAGCATGTAATTTAATCTCCCCCCCCCAAAAAAATGGCATCCTGAAAGCACCCTAAGTCCCCTCCCCGAATACCCTTATTTTGACATTATTCCTAAAAAGTGGGGGAGAAGAAGTGCAACTTAAAACATCATGCAGTTTATACCATGTTCCTTTAAAAAAAAAATAAAGTTTAAAATAATAATAAAGCTCCATAGTTTACTCCTTGCTTGCTTGCTTGCTTAACGCCTGATTTCCCCCATATCTTTGCAGCCATGAGAGTTACGGATAATAACAAGGGGGGAAAATGAGGTTGGAACTCTTGAATTCCCCAGTTGTACATCTTTGTCTCAGGAGTCACACATAGCCACAATACCCAATCCTGCCTGTACCTTCTTAAAGACTTCTCTACTGCTCCAGAACACAGAACCCAAGGGACATTGCTAGGAAGTCTATTTCAGCTGAACACTAGGAGAGATATCATTGCAGTAAGTGCTTCTGGACTCTGGAGATTACTGCCTTCTGATGAGATGCTGTGGCTGTGTCCTGCTGTATCACAGATCCTGTACTGAGCAAGGAGTTAGACTGGATCGCCTCCAACTTCCCTTCCAACTTGTTGATTTATTTATTGGAGAGTAGTCCATATGGACAAATGAGATGCTGCACTTCCATTATATCCTACTTGCTTTTAAATGGAAGGTGAAAAATTAAGAACACTACAGCTAAAAAAGAGGATGCGTGAAATCACCAAACTTTGCAGAATGCATGAGGGAATTGACACATTTCTCTCTTTAAGAAAATGAATGCTTCCCTGGTTTGAAAGCATATATAGCCTTTGACAGCGGATGGTTCACAAACACAGGGATTAATCAAAGTGTGTTGGGCTTTATGCATTGCAGAGATTATTTATTGTTGCATGTTCTTTTCCTGCAAAATTGTATGTCACTCTCTTCTTGACATTTCCAGAGGTCAGATAATTCTGCTATTATTTTTTAAAGTGAGAAACCATATCGAGACAATGCATTTTTAAGGGCCATGTGCCAGGGGAAAACTCTTAGTGTCAAATCATAACATAACCTAAAAGGCATCCATTAGAGAGCAACGAGGGAATTTACAGTTTGTTAAGAAAATTAAAGAGCAGACCAGCAGACAGACAGCAACCAGGGAGTCTTTTGACCTTAAGTCCTTGGCAATCTCCTTTTGTATTCCACTCTTCCCACCCCACCAGTCCGTAAGCTGCAGGTATACCTTATTACCTGCCTTTTCTTCCTTTACCTCTGTTCAGGCCTGGGTCACATATTCAACAGTTTGCAATTTTCATTTTAGATATAAGACAACTAAAGTGGACAAATTATTTCCAAATAATTCCAGAGAGTTTTCAATGAAACTGATCAGCAGACGATTTCGGACAAACAAAATGGAATACATGGCATTAGGGGTCTGTGGGTGCCAGACCTTTTCTAACTCATGGACCCAGCAAGTGTTAAAATATAAGCCAGGCTAGCTTCCTGATGAGGTAAATCAACCATTAATAAAACAAAGGAAAGGTGACGGGCCATTAAGAGAGCAAGCTGCAGTCAAACTAATGCCAAACATATTGCTCTGCTTCCCTTTGGACCACACCAGCAAGGCCAGGGCTGGGGATGTCTTGGCACCTGTGCAGTCCAGGATCTCCATACCCACTGCCCATGGTTGAGCCCCAGAGAGGTTGCTACGATGCAACAGCATTTTTACCCCTGGTGCCGTTGGGCCTGCCCTCACTTAAATATTAGTGCACCCACCTCACAGAACACCAGTTCCACAAATTCCTACAAAATACCCCAGATTATCTTGTGGGGGGACTTGTGTGAGGGAAAACTTAACAATTTGGAGTCTCAGGCAGGATTTTATCAAATAAACAAGAAACATTTTATTAAACAAAGGAAGTTTATGACACCAAGTGGGTAAAACATAGGATACTTCACATTATAGTGTTATTTCACTTCGGTTCTTTCTCAATTGTTGCACAGCTGTTGCCGCTTAATACCATATTTTCCGGCGTATAAGACGACCGGGCGTATAAGACGACCCCCAACCTTTCCAGTTAAAATATAGAGTTTGAGACATACTCGACCGCAGATTCTCCACCCGGTGTATAAGAAGACTCCAGACTTTTGAGAAGATTTTCCTGGATTAAAAAGTAGTCTTATACGCCAGAATATACAATACTTTGGTTCTTAAACAAGGTAGTACTTCCTGTCAGTTACACAACCCTTTGACAACCCTACTCCTGAGGTACTCCAAGTAACAGACCCAAGGGATCACCACACCCCTCTTAACTGGTTTGGGAGTCTTCTCTTTCTAGAAGAATCTCTCCCCTCCTGACTGGAATGAGTCCTAAGTAGACTGTATTCTCACAGCTTCTACTTCTCCTGGCTCAGCCTCAGCCTCCCAGTTAATTCCTGGCCTAATTATTCTTACTGTCCTTCACACTAAGCTCAGAGTCTCTTCAGAGTGGATGTTTCTACCCAGGACCAACTCTCTCTTCTCCTCTCACTCCCTATCTCCCAACCTATTCTCCCAACCTCTATCCCAACCCTACTCTTGAGGTACTCCAAGTAACAGACCCAACTGTCTCTCCAAATCCTCTTCTTTTCAACCCCCTCTCCTGGAACCCCAGCCAATCATAAGCTGCCGTTCATTAACCATTTGCTGGCAGGGAAAAAGAAAAAGAAAACACTTGTTGACCCAACCTGCCCAGCAAAACAAACTTTTCCGTCACAGAGGTCACTTCAGTGCTGCTAACACAGCAAAAACATCGTAAGAGGCAGCAGTTACAAGTTACTGGTCTCTGCAGCCACAGCCGGCACTGTGATTCCAAAGTGGTTTCACTGCACCTCCATAGTTGCACTCCATTGCCTCTCAAAACAGACAAATGACGACGACGACAACAACAACAACAACAACAACAACAACAGTGAGCTTCCTAGAGATATCTAGTTGGCCACTGTGGGAAACAGAATACTGGACTCAGGGGATGCTTGGACTTTATCTAATATGGTATTTAATTAGTTGTTAAACTTGTATGACGTCCTTCATCAGAAGGCCACAGCTTGGTTTACAACACAGACCATAATAAACAACATGGGTGGCGTTCAACATAGCACTAAGTGGGTTCTGAACATAGGGAATCAAGTACACTCACAGAATGCTTCCTGCATGCCGCTAAACCAGAGCAGATTTAGGGGTACGGGGGGGGGACACAGCTTACTTGAATCCCATGCTGTATGTCCATACATAACATTATATCTATACAGTACAAAAAACTGAAACAATTAGAGAGATGTTATTTATAAGAAGAAGAAATACACAGTAAAATGCAGAGTTTTGAAACGTAAGTTATTACCTATTAATCTCAAGTACAGGTATAAAACATAATCCATATTTAACACCAACAACCTAAAAACCAGGGAGGGGAAATCATAATCAGCCTATCTAAAGAACAGAAACATTTTTCTCTCTATAAAAAGTAGCTGTTAATCCCCTCTGCCCCCACAGAAAATGATGGACTATCCCAGCTCTGACTTGGAAGTGTTCCTTTCCTCTTCCAGTCTTTCATGTTGGGTAATCCTCACTTCCCTGCCTCTTGGGGTCCTTCCTGCATCTATTTGCCACTTCCATTGGGGTGATATCTGTTAGCAATTTCACTCCTCCGATGCTGCATTTGTGATTGGCGTAAATCACATGCCTATCTGAGAAGAGTGTGGGAAACGGAAGGCAGTCTTATCTCTTCCACTGTCTACTTTGTAATGTACTTTCACTTTTACTTGTGCCTGTTCTCTCTCAGAGCTGATGAGAGAGGACGCCATAATTCTTTGTCTGTACATAGTGTGTAAATAAATATGTAGATTAGCTCTACGGTGTCTCACGCTTCTTGCTGTATGATGCTAGAAGATTAGTGTCCATATACTATCTGGTATATGTCGCTGAGCTAACTGGAGAAGGGAAATGCCTTTTCCAGAGCTGCGCATACCGGAGGACGCTCAGACAGAGGGGGCTGCAGGAGCACCCAGGGCGTTTTTTTCAACATAATGGGAGACACCAAAGGGAAGATCCTTTGTGGTGCCTTCCCTTGAGATGAACTCCACACTAACATTGGTCCATCATGGGACAGCCAGCTGCCTGCAGCATACCTGGCTTTCCTCTCGCCATCCCAAAACTCAATCTCAGGGTGGGTAAAGTCCAGTTTGACTGCCTCTATGCATCAGATGCCTCTATGCATCATGCACCTTGTGCATTTATGGCTCTGTACATGTCTTCAACATGTAGCT
This sequence comes from Lacerta agilis, assembly GCF_009819535.1. NCBI lineage: Eukaryota > Metazoa > Chordata > Lepidosauria > Squamata > Lacertidae > Lacerta > Lacerta agilis. Next base: position 56,758,571 of record NC_046320.1, read on the forward strand.
ATTTGCTCTGCCCTTGTACACCTAGCAAGCCCAATGTTTTCAATCTGCTCCCTACATAGATAGTGGTGACAGATGGCCAAAAACGTCTTATTCACAGCACCAAATTCCATGTATACCTCAAAGGAGAAATTATTGCTAAAATTCAGCTACAGGAGCAGAAACACTTTCCAAGTTCTCTCCCCTCCCCTCCATGCAAATGCTGTGATTTAATGCAGGCTTTATGTTAAACCTCTTGCAGATGAATGAACTGTCTTCAGCCTTGTTTCAGAAGCATTGCACTGGAATGAGCATTAAGAATAATATGGCTTGTCCGTTAACCACTGATATTGGAGGGGGAGGGGGAAGTGGAGGTGAGGTGAGGTGGGGTCAGGGTAGTGATTCGACAATATTTGTAGGCCTATTGAGAAAGGAGCCTGTACAGAACTGTACCACAATTTGCTGACCCAATAATAGCCTGCGAACCTTCCAAAACGAACATCTGCCCAACTAAATCTTGGGATTTAATTTTAATCCATCTGACTTCCTCTGGATTTAGTCGGTGCTTTCAAATAAAGAGGAGAGCCCCAGAATTCATCAAGAAAGTATGCCATTTAATTAATGTTCTCATCTTCTTTAATGTTCCCCTCCTGTCCACTTTCAAAGAGATTGGGAACAGCAAAGGCAGAGGAGAATCATCAGCACACACCAGTGGTTCACTATCCCTAACGTTTACTGACACACACATCCATGATAGCATGGTCAGGATAAAGCCGATTCATTCTTCTGTCTTGACAAAAAGAACACACAGACATCACATTGCATCTTAATGGCATAAGGAGATGTAATTTAAAATGGGGAGGACATGAGTAACCACTTGCCTCTACAAAAACAAAATGGGAAAAATTTCACTACCAAATGGGCTGTGTTTTTTTTTTTATGATGCAGAAAGGAGACAGAGCATGGCTGATTCCTATTTGAATCCAGGACTGTGCCTATGGGAGAAGCAAGACCCTCTTGGGGAGTCAGTGTTCTGAATCTCTCCGCAGTAGGCTCAGGTTATATATGTAAATAAAACATATCATAAAGACCCCAGTGCCTCATTTCAAAACGAAACACGAAGCCTGGGCAAACACTTACAACCCATGACTGCAGCCTACCACAGCACAGTGCATTCAACTACAGTGGTACCTCGGGTTAAGAACTTAATTCGTTCTGGAGGTCTGTTCTTAACCTGAAACTGTTCTTAACCTGAGGTACCACTTTAGCTAATGGGGCCTCCTGCTGCCACCATGCAATTTCTGTTCTCATCCTGAAGCAAAGTTCTTAACCTGAGGTACTATTTCTGGGTTAGCGGAGTCTGTAACCTGAAGCGTGTGTAACCCGAGGTACCACTGTACAGTGGAACCTCAGTTTTTGAGTGTCTCAAAAGCCAAATGTTTCGGAACCCGGATGCCGAAAACCTTCCGTTTTTGAACATGCCTCAGAAGTTGAACGGCTTCCAAGGCGTGTTTCTCAATTTTCACCATTGAAATTGCCGACAGCCCTTTGTTCCTCGGTTGTCGAACGTTTCAGAAGTCAAACGGTCTTCCGGAACGGATTACGTCCGACAACTGAGGTTCCACTGTACTGAAAGCAGCTGGAGGAGGAAAATAAATTTGGAGACTGGGTTTTTGTTTGTACAGCAGCTTCTGGGTAGGAGCATTTCATCTGTGTAGTTAGAACTCTGGATTTCAGCATCAGTTCCCATTAAGATTCAGAACCAATCTTTACTCCCTCTGGTGTCAGCTTCCATGGGAAGGCATAGAACTGGGAGCCTGCCTTGAGGTAAAAGTCAGGAGAAACCTATTTACAATACCAGTGAAGTGTGAAGCAGCCTTTAGCTACAGAGCTTACTGGGTGGCCATGGGCAAATCACTGTCTCACAGTGGAACCCCCTTTTTAAGCATGCTGTTGTGGAGATAAAACGAAAAGCTAAGGGCACCGTACAAATGTTAGAAATTGCTTTAAGGATTTCGGAAGCATTTCAGAAGCACTCTCGGCCTGCTTTGCCATATAGAATGAGACATTATAGGATTCTCCTTTTCCTTCTCGAAAACCATCTGCTGCAGAATGAAATAGCAGGCAGTGGTGGATCACATTAACCCAGTGCTTAAGCTGTAAGAAATCATTTATTTCATTACTAAGTGCATTGGTCTCAAACGTCACAATACAAATCATTTCCAGTTTTGGGAATTTAGGATATTAACCTAGTTATCTTCAAATAAATTAAGCAAATACCACTTAGACTGGGGGAGAACGATTGCATATCCTTCAAAGGGATCGGTAAGCAAGTAGCCTGATCCTTTCCTGGAAACCTCTTTGAAATGTTCTGAATGTCTTACGTACATAACTTAGGAGGCATGAATGGATTCCAACTGCCCCATTTCCAAAGCCTGGTACATGGAAGTGTGTGTTTCTGTGTGTGGAGACGCCATCTTCTCCTTCACCTCAGGAAACCTTGGGTAAGCCCTGATTGTAACTTGGCAGTTTTTGCTGTGCTCATGCAGCCACTGGTCAGGAATTATGGGAATTGTAGTCCAACAACATCTGAGGACCCAGTGCTGAAGAACACTGTATTCCTGTGTATATCACACCCTTAAAAAATAAGCAGGGTGCAAATGTGACCCAAACATCTGCTGACAATTTCCCCAAATTTTACATCCCAGTAAAATGAATTATGGTCATTTTTATGTGAATCCTTTGAAAAGCAGATCTCTCTCTGCAGTCAGTATAACTACAAAATTACTATAGGAAATCTTTGAAATGCATGGGAAGTACATTTGGAAAAAAAGGATATGAACAGCGTCTCTGCAGATTCCCCACTGGAAACAGTTAAAAAAAAAACACTAAAAGGGAAGTAAACAAGCATTTAGATATACTTGACTGAACAAGTGCTTTGACACCTACATTCAGGAGAGATTTTTTATGCATTGCACTTCATGTTGTCTGAGAAATTTTCTCTCTCACTCTAATTTTGGCCATTTTTTAATGTGAGTTGCACTGCTGAGGGGCTCTAAGGCTTATGCACCCAACAAACTCTAGTCCATGAAGCTTATGCCATCATAAATTTGCTAATCTTCATTGTGCCACAAGATTCTTTTTAGTTTTTACTTCTGAGCAGAGAGGTTGATAGAACTGGTCTGTTGAGCTTTGACATGATTCCCACAACCTGTATTTCAGTTCCAAATTCAACGTATTGAAGCTGGAAGACAAGGATTGACATCAACTATATCACACACACAGCCCAACACGACAATGACAAAAATCCACCAACAGCATACAAATCAATATGGTTAACCTGATCCAAAACATCCACCCACCCCACTCACACATGAAAACAAAGACCACCACAGCCAACCACAAAAGAACAACCACACCCTACACCAACCCCAACCTCTCACCACCAAAGGAACACAAGCGAACACAAGCAAACAACAGGGAACCTGCACAAGCAACACTGACACCAAACCCTACATACATTAAGTAAAATAGAAAGATCATCACCCGACCCCACCGCACCCATCTTCCCCCCATCCACCTCCCCCCCCTTTCTTCCTAATGTCTCAACAAATGAAACTGATTTGTAAAAATGTTACTTGGAAAAAATATGATAGAGAGACATTGCACATACTTTTGTAAATCAAGAAATTATTTAATAAAAAACACAATTTTAAAAACTACTGAAAATATATTGTGTTTTCCATAATTTTGCAACTGTTCATTTCAGTTCTGCTAAAGTCAGGAAGGAAATAAATTGATGTGCATCACTCTGAGCCAAATTTGTTTTGTTGGTTGCTTAGCTTTTGTGATGACTGGTGGTTTTTAGAAAATAAATTTGAATGACTGACAAAATTTTATTGACTAGCTTGGCATTTTGCGTAGTAAGGAGAAGGCTCCGTATTGAAGCTCCTGGAGTTTGACTGTGTAGATCTGTAGGAAATTCATTCATCCTGGTATTCTGCGTATTTTCTATCATGCAGGTGCTTTGGGGATATATTTTTATTTTTGCTATACAAGAATTGATCCATTCTGGTGGCCAGATGGAGAGAGGGCCTTTTTAGTGGTGGTGCCAGCCTGTGGAATCCACAGCCTTCCCATTTCCCCTGGAACAAGGAACAAATGACACCATCCCTGGAGCTGCCATAATTGTTTTCCCAACTGATGGATATCAATGGGAGGGAAACTGTACAAGGAAAAACAAGGAAACCACCGAGAAAGGAAAGAGGAATGCAAGAATGGCTATTGGCCCTCAGTTCACCTGTGTTGACACAAGTCTGGCAGGGTGCTCAGTGCCTCCATCTTTGGATCCCCCACCCCACCTTAAGAATTTCAGCCTTAGTGGAAATTCTTAAGTAAAAAAACCTTTTTATCACATTTTGGCCATTTCTTTAGAGTTTAGACTGACAGGTCAAACAGTCCTTTGGATAAGGACTGTGGCTCAGTGATGGAGCATCTACTTTCTATGCAACTGATTCCTGGCGTCTCCAGGTAGGGCTGGAAATTGTCCCCCACTTGAAACCCAGGATAACGCAACTTTCTGCATTCCTGCATACAGTCAAAGAAGTGAGCAGGCTTGTTAAGATCTTTTCAATAGTGATTTTGAAATGGTTTTCAATGCATATTCTGAACTACAAACCCATTAAGGAACACAGCAGCACTTTGTTTATGTAATGGCAGAAATTGGCTTTGTGGACATTACAGCAAAAACTACAAAGCCCCACCCCACACTTTTCCATGTCCTGTCTCTTTGGCAAATGTGCAGCTATGATTTGTGACTCCCAGTAGTGTGCTATTTCAGGTACCTGAAGAGGTTCATAAGAAAAAACATATATAGTTATGAAACTGGAATTACTCATCAAAATAGAAAGCTGTTGTCTGAAGAAAGGCCAATAAATGTGTCTGGAAAAAGCAGGAATTTAAAGAAATTGAACACGGCAGTTACCTGAGGAAAGAAAATGGTCAGGAATTTCATGAGTGGGCTGTTTTTTGTTTGTTTTTTTGTTTTGCTTCAGCCTTCAACATCAGACATATGGGTGTGGGGGCTTGATTTTTGCCACCAAAGGAAATCTAGCTGGTACTTGCTGAAACTTGGGTCTCTCTAAGCATGGTGACACTAGTTAGATGGAAACTCAGCCAGACTAAGTAGACTTATTTGGAAGCAGGTTCCATTGATTTCGCTTACCTAATTACTGGGAACATAAGCAGAGTCGTGATGGATCAGGCCAAAGTCCCATCTAGTGCAGCATCCTGTTCTCACAGTGGCAAACCAGGTGCCTGTAGGAAGCCTGTAAAAATGACCTGAGTGAAACAGTGCTCTCCCCACATGTGATTCTCAACAACTGAGATTCAGAGCCTCCAACAGTGCTGGTAGAACGCAGTCATCATGGCAAGTAACTACAGATAGCCTTATCTTACATGAATTGTTCTAATCCCCTTTAAAGGCCATCCAAGTTGGTGGTCATCACAGCCTCCTGTGGGAATCAGTTCCATAGTTTAATTATGCACTGCAAGAAGAAATACTTTCCTTTATCTGTTCCGAATCTTCCAACATTTATTGGATGTTCCCAAGTTCTATTGTTACGAGGGACGGATAATTTTTTCCATCTACATTCTTATCCTTCCAGACATTTGGGGTGAACCAGTGAGACCACTTTCTATTTTCAGTATTTTTAGGCTGTTCTTCTTGGGAATAAGAGGGCTTTTGCCCTCAGTCGGGGACAATACAGAATATTTTCAAGAAACAGCCAAGGGAACTGACCTAAATAGAAAAGGCATTCACCAAAGAAAAGGTTGCTTCATTGGGTGGTCTGATTCCAAACAAGAGTTTGGGTGAGGTTAGATTAAATATTTTTTCCTACATGATCTACAGAGCAGCTGGTTGCTGGTTTCGTGGTGACCGAGTGTTTTGTCAAAGCATTTCTTCCACAATAAAAAAGGCCTGCACATTTACTTAGAAAGCTGCCAGCTTTGGGCATCTCTGCCACTTAATTCTACTTCTGGGAGAAATGACACTCCATTTTGTAACTGTGAGGCACCAGGAGAATCAAAATGGGGAATAATAACATAGCACACTGCCAGACCAGTTGAGCTCAGTACCGTCTATCTGCACCAACTGCCAATGTCTTTCCAAGGTTTCAGAAAGGGAACATTCTCAGCTGTATCTGGAGATGTTTTTGGGGGTGGGTGGGTGATTTGGGGGGCTTTCTGCATACAGAGCAGATGCTTTACCACTGAGCCACAGCTCTTCTCCAAAATGCTTAGGTATCTTACTCCCCGCACCACCAGAGTACCTTTAAGACTGAGTAAGTTATTTGTCTGCTATTTTTTGCACAATGCCCATGTAATGGGCAGAGGGGATACTAAAGAACACTGGCCTTGCCTAATCCTATTCTAAGGAACTTTTAGCAACCTGCCTGGCTTTATATAACTGCTGCTCCTGACTTTGTTCCTCAGTCTGGGCAACTTGTCCATGGGTTAATATCTGCTGCTATGGAAGCTGACCACTGGCTTTTTGAATCTTGGTCTATCTATTCTGGAACCTGAACACCAGCCCACCGTTGATTATATTACTTGCTTTTGACCTCGCTGAACCCTGGCAGCAATGTAGCGCGGAATTACAAGCTGACGGGTCACATGTCAAATCAAGCGATTACAAGCTTAGCAACATCACTAACTTGCATTCATTTCTGCATGTTAATACTAGCATATGAAACCATCTGAGTTTTAGCAGTGAACGGATAAATGTGGTATTGAGTGAACAAGTGCCTTGCTTTACAAAAGACAGTCCTCTGTTTGAAAGGCTGTTCAGTCCAATGATGTCCAGTGCCAACTGCGACCAACAATAGGCACAGCCAGAGCCAATGAGAGGCAGAACCAACTTATTCTTATTTTGTCTCCATACTCCTGCCTGCTAAGATCTATGAGGGCAGCACTAAAACAGGAGGAGGAAGCTGACAGACAACACCATCCTGTAGGCTTCTTCTGTGGTGGAAGGAAAACAGATTGGGCCTGTCAGCAGAGTGAGTTGGGCAGTGTGTCATTCACCCTTATGGACCACCCTCCACTGGTCTGATCCAGGCCCAATATAAAAATATGAAGGGGATAAGAAAACAAAAGCTTTGAGGTTGCCCATCAACAGCACCTGCATAGCAGATTGAGAAGACACACAGATCATCTGGCCAGTTTCCCCCACTATGATCACATGCATTGCATTTCTGTTTAGAGTAACTATTTCTGAATGTGCATCAAAGTACAGTAATTGGCAAGTCCCAATTTTATGCAAATCCACGTCTCCTGTTGTCCCCTTTTTTGGGTGATGTGCAAGTGGTTACCCTACAAGGATAGCTAATTACATGTTGGCATCCATCTGTTAAGACAGACAGTGGAGTGTGCCTATGGGGGTGAAGTCAAGTCGCTGCCTTAGCAGCACTGAGAAGGCTAACTGTCTTAGCAACTCCAATATGGATTTGCGCAGGGTTTACTCCTTAGCCTTTTCTTCTCCCAGAGATATCCCGCAAGGCAGTGAAGGTTTAGGATCAGAGTTATCCTTCTCCTAGATGGGCTACCTTCCCAGGTTGATGGTGTGGCTGCTGCTGCATACTGACAGCTTCTAGGAGCCACAGGCGAGAGCTGAGTGCAGGGTGGGGGCCCAAGATGGACAAATTACCCTAGAAGGAACACCAGAGGTACTTTTGTTGTTGTTGTTTAGTTGTTTTGTCATGTCCAACTTTTCGTGATCCCGTGGACTAGAGCACGCCAGGCATTCCTGTTTTCCACTGACTCCTGCAGTTTGGTCAAACTCATGTTGGTAGCCAATCTTTTCTAACATCAGGGTCTTTTCTAGGGAGTCTTCTCTTCTCATGAAGTGGCCAAAGTACTGGAGCCTCAGTTTCAGGATCTGTCCTTCCAGTGAGCACTCAGGGCTGATTTCTTTAAGAATGGATAGGTTTGATCTTCTTGCAGTCCATGGGACTCTCAAGAGTCTCCTCCAGCACCATAATTCAAAAGCATCAATTCTTCGGCGATCAGCCTTCTTTATGGTCCAGCTCTCACTTCCATACATCACTACTGGGAAAACCATAGCTTTAACTATAAGGACGTTTGTCATTGCTAGGTTTGTCCCAAGAAGCAGGCGTCTTTTAATTTCGTGACTGCTGTCACCATCTGCAGTGATCATGGAACCCAAGAAAGTAAAACCTCTCACTGCCTCCATTTCTTCCCCTTCTATTTGCCAGGAGGTGATGGGACCAGTGGCCATGATCTTAGGTTTTTTTTAAATGTTGAGCTTCAGACCATATTTTGCACTCTCCCCTTTCACCCTCATTAAAAGGTTCTTTAATTCCTCCCACTTTCTGCCATCAGGGTTGTGTCATCTGCATATCTGAGGTTGTTGGTATTTCTATATAGCCCTAACACCCCAGCTAATTACATGTTAAAACAAAATTGTGCTAAGAATCAAAGCACCTTAAGACACAGCTAGGTCATTCATTTACCTTTTTTAAATTCAGATCACAGCTGGTTTGACGAAAAGATAATCAAATCTTAGTAGTTAAAAGTAGGATAGATGTGGATTGTGGTTAATGTTGTGTGTACACCCCCTTCCAAATAAACATTGGAAGGGCACTGGATGCAAAGTAATTGAGTGTGAACGCAGTCAAAGAGGTTACCATGGAGTTCTGTCCTCCAAATGAGTGGGAGCAAGACCTTTTTACAATACCTTTAAATATATATGCTATATAAAAATAAACTTAGGGTTCCCATACGTCCGGAATTTCCCAGACACATCCAGAATACTGCATTTGGCAGCAGTGCCCAGGCAGGAATCAGCAAAATGTTCAGGATAATCCAGACATATGGCAGCTCATGTCATCAGCAGTGTCGTTTTTCCATAAAAATGGCTCAGAAACAGCTTCTTCTTTTTTGGCGATTTTGCCAAAAAAGCTGAAATATGGCAACCCTAATAAACTATTTTTTTTCTTTTCTCCTTTCCAAATATGGATGACCTTTTAATTGCCTGAGATTTCATGAAAAAGCAGCCCTTTGGGTGCTCTGACAATTAGGGATTGTTTGTTCCTAATGATGGCTGCAGCATAAACAAACATGGTTTGTAGAAACTAATTTGCAAGAGCGGAAAATGCAATTAAAGGTGACATTTCCACCCAAAGGCCTACCCTTGGCTGTGGAGAAAGCAGCAGAATTGGCTGAATCAGCCCTGTCCAGCTTTTCTCCACAGCTTAAGGAAGAGGCTGGCTGTCATCTTACATCTTTTTTGACCTCCTGTTGTTAATAAGAATATCATTAATGTGATGTTTTAGAGAACGGGTTCTTTTGTTGTTCTTTAAATTGCTTTAAAATACTCACCCTTCCATTTTGGTGTCCAGTTCAATGCCCTGAAGAATTTTTCTGGTGTTCCTTGATGCTTGTCTTGTTAGATTTAGAAGACCCTGACCATGCTCACCAGTCCACAACCCTCACTGCAAAAGCTGAAATTTTGGAAGGAACTGTGATAATGTCTTTTGTTTGCCTGAATGGAGGGAGGGGTGTGTGTGTGTGTGTGTGTGTGTGTGTGTGTGTGTGAACCTCTGACATTTGCACAGACCCTCCAAGTATCCCTATTTTCCAGGGACAGTCCCAGGTTTACGGACAGCCCCAGGTTTACAGAAGCCGTGTCAGTTTCTGATTTGATCCTGAAACATTGCACTTTTCCTTAGGTTGTCCATATTTTCATCAAAGAAATGTTGGAGGGTATAATTTGCATGGCTGGGTTATACAAAGATAAGAGCTGCATCCATTGCTCCACTCACATTTTCCCTGACTCCACCATTTTCACTGGCAATGCAGCCCCCAGAAGAGAATGTGGTCCTCATTCTGCAAATGTTTCCCCATCCCATTCTACAGATTTATGACAGCTGAGAAACTTCTTTCAAGTTTCCAACTGGAATTTGCCTTTGCAATCAAGTGGCCTTTAGTGATAATGTTTAGAATTCACACATTGCAGCTCTTAAAATGGTGCCATCCCAAAGGTCCACTCTGTACCTGAGAACAACCTGAAAATGAAAGGAAGGGAACATGGGAAATGTCCCTTCGAAACCCAGTGGGATTCAATAAGAGAGAACCAGACGCAGAATGATATAAAGAAGGGCATGCCTTTGGGCAGGCAAAAAGAGAAATAAAAATGTTTGGAACATCTTCCTTGGAAGAAGCAATGTGGAAGAAGCTCAAGGAGCTGGGAGAGAGCTGTACTCTCTCAAGTATTTTCTATTCATAGCTCTCAGCTTGTATGTAGCTTGAAAAACTATAGAAGAGAAAGGAAAATGAGTTCCTCATAGACTTTATGTTGTAGTCCTGTGCTTCCAGCCAACCAGCAGAGTCTCAGAGGGGAACTTGCCTGGAGGCAGAGTCCATATGCAAGGTTCAGTCCAGTCCCAAGGTCATGTGTATCTCAGTTCATGTAGTCAGATGATCTGGAGGTCAAGAAAGCCGTGGGTCCAAGGCCCCGAGAAGCAAGAAGCAGCAAGGTCTGGCCAAGAAAAACGAATGTCGTTTCCAGCAATTGACTGAGGCTGGAAACCTTCCTTAAGAAAGCTGGATCCAGCTGGTTCACATCATGAGCAAGAAGGCTGATCAGCAGCAGGTAGAGTCACTCTGCCTTCTGCTCCTTCAGGCTGCTGCTCAGCAGGTGAAGCCGACTCCTGGCCCATGACGCTTCATTCCCAATAACTCCCATTTTAAAAAATGGATCTGGGGGCTGCATATCTCCTCCCTTGCTATTATGGGATCCTAAAAACCCCCACCACTTAACAGTCTTTCTTAGGAGATACAGAAGGGCTGCCAAGTGTGTTTGATATGCCCAAAGGCAAGTTGCAGAGAGTGGCAATTTCTGCGTGATGATAATTCATTCTGCCATAGTGAGAAGCAGGCAAATCTTAAGAGACTCAGCATCTGACACCCAGGTAAATAACTACACTTTTATCCTTGCAACCCTCCTTGCCCTTTCCTCGCGACAGCCTGCCACCTCTACAGAGCTTCTGCTGGCTCCATCTTACCATTTTGCCTTGAAATAAGCATTTATGGGTTAGCGGTGGAGAAAACATTTACCAGGAGTGCCATTGCATTGATGGGTCCGGATTATGATGCAGCTTCCCCCCCCCCCCTGGTGCTTTCCAATGCTTTAGGAAAGGCTGGAGTTCAGTGGCAGAGCATCTGCTTTGCCTGCCAAAGATACTTTAAACAGAGAAGGCTAAAGCACCAGTTTCACTTTAAAAAAAACCTACAACAAATAAACTCACCTTAAAAGCCTGAGGCCACACTGTCCTGATCACAGAGCCTCTGAATGTGAACAGCTGCTCATGGCAGACAGCCATGCCCAACCAATGCACAATGATGCAGTGTTGAGGGTGGGGTGAAATGTTCTTGACACCACGAGTGCCCTACTTACTTGAATGGCTATCCCACCCATTGCTCCCAAGTAAGAATTAATACCACATGTGAGTTTAGGGTTGCCAGGTCAGGAGCATCCCAGACCCTCAGATTTCAGGGCCCCAACCTGGAACCTAGGAGACCCCGGCAATGCCACAGCAGTAGGATCTGGAGACAGAGGTTATTGCTATTTATTAAATCTCTACACTGCCCTTCATCCAAGGATCACAGAGTTGTTTGCAATAGAAAGGCACAAATATACATAACCTAGTTGCAATCAAAAATACCACCTCCCAATGGTTTCAAAGGCCATAGAATCAGCCAAAGGCCTGGTGTCTGAAGATATGTAATAAAGGAACCAGGTGAGCCTCTGTAGGGAAAGCATTCCACAAACAGGGAGCCACCGCAGAAAAGGCCTGTTCTAGTGTTGTTCCCCCCTCCCCCGGGACTTCCCATGGAGGAGGCACATGAAGAAGGGCCACAGATGATGATCACAGGATCTGGGGTGGTTCATAAGGGAGATGGGATGGAGATGCACCTCCAGGGGCGAAGACAAACCGCTGTGTTAGCATGGGCCGTGTGTGTGGAGGGCCTGTGCTGCCCAGAAGACAAAACTCCCCCTCTCAGCCTCACCAAGGTGGCCTAAAGGAAAGCAGAGCAATATGGTTGGCAGCAGCTTGGCTGCAGGAGTTGCCGGAAGGAGGCATACAAGGCACCATCTTAGGGGCTCCACTCGGGATTTGTGTAGTGTTTACTCCTTTGCCTTTTCTTCTCCTGAAGCGGTCAAGGCAGCGGAGCGTTAGGATGAGTTTTCCATCCCCTAGATGGGTTACCTTCCCAGGTTGACGAGCCCCATCTGCCCCTCACTTCCCTCTGCAGCACATGCAGAAACCGCCTTCTTGACAGTTGGACCCACATTTGGTCTCGCCCGTTCAATCTGCCAGAGCCTGTCTTTGCATGCAGGGGAAGGTAAAGAGGAGGGCAATGCAGCATTATTTCTGCACACTAGGGAGGTGGAAAACACACACTTAACCTAACAGTCCACCCCCCCCCTATTTTCTACTCTGCTGGGATTGCACCATTAGTGAATGAGGCTTTGGGGCCCACGTGAGTGCTTTAACATGGACGTGACCTCCGCTGGCTTAACCTCTGCCCACCTTATTAAAACGGCTTTAATGCAGACAAAAGGGGAGTGGGGGGCACAGCAACTCACGTCAGGAGGATCAGAACGACGAGCATGTTGAAAGGGGGGGGGGGGAAGCCGGGAAAGTGGGACACTGAAGAGGAAAGATCGCAGCGGTGCTAAAGGAATGTGAAAGAGGGAGAGAGGAGGCAGGAAGGTAAAGATGGGGGGGGATATGCTAGTAATTGAGTTCTAATATAAGTCAGGCTGGAAGAAGCATTCACAGTGAGAGGCGATCAGAGACACAAAAAAATATGTAAGGCATATAGTAGTTATGGAAAGACTCTACCTGTGCCGAGGCGGCGGCAAATGTGGCCCTCCAGTCTTCTCTGTCTGATCCCCAAGACTCCAGGCTACACTTCATCAGCCACACACCCCTTCCCCAGGCCACACCTCTCAGCAGGTCCGCTTTGCACCCACCTGGAGCGTTTTTGCCTAGTTGATGTTTTGTTCAGCTCTAGCCATCCCTCTTGCATGCCTGGATGGAGAAAGGAGAAGTGTGTGTAAGACTTGCCTAATGTTCAGTGGCAAAACTTGCAGGTGTTGCTCCGCCCCACCTTTGCATCTGGCCCCATCCGCCAAGGATCAAAGTCAGGAGACTAAAGAAAGACCAAGAGCTCATACGTTACAAGCAATAAATAAATACGGAATTGCAACATTGGCAAGCTGGTGTCTTCCAGATGGTTTGGACTACTACAGCATCGATCAGCACTAGCCAGCATGACCATGGTAGTCAGTGCCCTAAATATCTGGAAGGCAGCAGGTTGGTGAAGATTGGTGTAAGTGGTGGCTGCCCTCAGTCATCTTCCTATGATCACGGTCCACACACTGGTACCTCCTAGATGTTTTCGATTACAACTCTCACCACTCCTGACCATCTCCCTTTCTTTTTGCAAATTAATTCCACTTTCTTCCCATTGACCTCCTTCACTTTACTTCCAATGCTGCCACCTTCTGGGAGAAATGAAGCCAACCACATTTTGTAGCATTTTGCAATGAGCATCTTGTAGAATTTTTGAAGTCGGACCTCTCCCCCCCACCCCACCCCGGGTCATTTTACCAACCATTTGTTTGGCAGGGAAATATGTGGAGATATTCCTGTGCATGTATGACCATGTGAATCAAGGGCAAGGGTTACACTGCACTGAAGAATTAAGGAGGACCTTCCTTCCTAATCTAGAGCCTGGTTCCTCTCACTCAGTGAGACCAGCATTGGTCAGCCATATACAAGCAAATTCCAGGAAGAAGAAAATTTTTTTTATCTGGGCTCAGTTTGACCTGAAAGACAATAATTGAACAGCTCAGACATTCATCTATATATTGTGTTTTGGACATTTAAAAAACTACCTTACAAGAGGTCATATTATATGTTCATTTCAACCAGTGTTGAGAGCCAGTTTGGTGTAGTGGTTAAGAGCGGCAGACTCGTAATCTGGGGAACCGGGTTCGTGTCTGCACTCCTCCACATGCAGCTGCTGGGTGAGCTTGGGCTAGTCACACTTCTTTGAAGTCTCTCAGCCCCACTCACCTCACAGAGTGTTTGTTGTGGGGGAGGAAGGGAAAGGAGAAAACATCATACCAAGATCTGCTGTCCACTACTTTCTAAAACCAACTGCAATTGGAATTCTTTGCCCAATTCCTTGCCCAGAAAACCTCAGCACAACTCTCCCATATTTAATAAAAAGTATATCTGAAGAACTTTAACTTACGATTACATTACGTTCCCAGTTGAAATGAAACTCCTTCTGGGTTTCAAAAAAACCATTTACCAAAACACCATCAGCAAAGGTTCAATTTTTATTTTGTGAACAATTTGATACAAAACATTACAGTACTTCAAATAAAAACAAGCAGAGAGACAAACAATATGGGCATTTCAAATAAGGCACATGTAAAAAAAATCCCACACATCCAGTGAAATAGACAGGTTCTATATATATATTTGGAGGTAGAAATAATTACAAAAATATGGAACAATTTTAAGCATTAGCAGTTCAGTTCAAACTAGGATCCCATTTTAAAATTGTCTTGGTAAGATAGCTTATGTGGCATTTTAAGCACTACATTTTTGTGGCATCTCTACTTTTTGCTTCGGAGTAGCAGAGTGGGGAGGAAAAGAAACTATGCCATGAGTAATACAACAAGGAAATTACAAAAAGTTATAAATGTCCATACAAATGTTTTCAATAACAAGAAATTCTTGAAGCACCACATTTTAATTTCCCCCCTCAAATTAAAAAGATATCTACAACACTTTTCTTTATATTATTATTAGAGACCTAATGATGCTTTTAATAGCGTTGCTATATCTGCTGGAATGGCCCCTTCTTCTCCTGCAGAATAAAAAAGAATGCATCAAGAGGTGTATTTGTGAAGAAGCATTTCATGCACCCAAATAACCAGCATTCTACACAGCTAAAAAACCTGCAACCAATAATAATCCACCCCCTTCTGCAACCTTGCTGACTTCTTAAGGCGGCGGCGGGGGGGGGGGTCCAAGTGACCTCAAATCAATTTGGGTGTTACATTATAGCTAAGGACTAATGGTGTAAAGAGTAGCTTGGATATGTACTTGCAAAACCAGAGACACAAACCATGCAAGTAATTAATTAATTAAATAATAATAATAATAATAATAATAATAATAATAATAATAATAATAATTATTTATTTATACCCTGCCCATCTGGCTGG
Organism: Lacerta agilis; assembly: GCF_009819535.1. Classification (NCBI taxonomy): domain Eukaryota; kingdom Metazoa; phylum Chordata; class Lepidosauria; order Squamata; family Lacertidae; genus Lacerta; species Lacerta agilis. The sequence continues at coordinate 56,773,884 of NC_046320.1, forward strand.
GTCTCCCCAGCCAGTCTGGGCGGCTTCTAACAGAATATTAAAATACAATTGTCTATTAAACATTAAAAGCTTCCCTAAAGAGGGAAGTCTCTAGGTTTTGTACTGTTGTGCTGAGCCTGATACTATGCTTGCACAAGCCGTGATCCAATATTGTAAGTGGCACAGTAAATATCTGGCTTGCAAGCATCTATCATCCAGCTAGATGTGAAAAAGTGGTACAATGCTTAAGAAAGCTATCAAAGCAGTGGGCTAGTATTCAAAATGCTACACTGAGCACACTACCCAGGCTCTTGCCTTTGGAAAAACTTCAGATATCCATTAATCAACACGAGATTTCTACTCTGGAAATAAGGTGCAAGAAATGTGTTGCGCTGGAACTGAATTCGCAAGTTTGTCCAAACTGCAATACGCTTACTTGTTTTCCCATTAAATTATTTCCCCATTAAATTCTTGTCCTTTAGAATTCTTATTCCAAAGCAATGTTTTAGAAGTACAGTATGTCTGAACAGGAGAAATATAAGAGATCTTTTCCAACATCCATTACATTTAAAGTACTGTGATGAATTTGCCATCGCACCAGCTGTTAGCGCTGCAATGTGTTGGCAAATTGGTGAAATTAAATATTGCTTTAACTGCACATTCTGCTTTCTTGCATTACTTTTTAACATCTTAACCCAAAAACCACAACCTTAACTGCCCATAAATTATTCATTTCTGTTCCCCATTGGTCTCCTGGCACAATGAACCTAAATATTGTATTTCTTTGATCTCTCTCACAGTTTGGGGCCCAGAGCTGCTTCTACTCAGCATATTCAAAATGGTGCTGCAAGAGCTTACCTGCATCTGCTGCTGTCATGTCTTGTTCTAGTTTTAATTTCTGCTGACTAATTCTCAGCATGGATTCCTCTATAGTCCCTTTGCTTATGAGCCGTATCACTTTCACTTCTCTTAAAATAAAATAAAAAGAACATGTTTGTTCATACAATTCTGTAAATCCCGATTTTGTCATGAATGTTTTATTTCCATCTAAATTTCCAGCAGTTCTACAGAAAGTAACGGTGCTTGCACAGTAATTATTTTTTAATGAAGACTGTAAGTGTTTCATCACATACACCTCTGTGAAAAAATTATATTCCAATATAAAATTTATGGGAAAAGAATTCCAAGTTTTATACAACTCTATGCCACTTATACCAGCTTGCCTGCACCTCCACACAAAAAAAAACTCTTCTAAAGATTTAGAATACTTGATGCAGTGTATCGTGGAGAATTTATTTTGCTTACAACTAAAGTATCTCCTCATAAACTAAAAACTTACCTGGTTTGTCCTACTCTATGGCACCGGTCTTCCGCCTGCTTGTCATTGTAAGGGTTACAGTCAATGTCATGGAGGATGACCACATTGGCTGAGGTCAGATTAATCCCTAGACCACCGGCTTTTGTGGAGAGCAAAAAGATAAATATACCCATATCTGAATTGAACTCATCTATCAGATGTATCCTACCAAAAAGAGAGAAAACAAAGCAGTCATCAGTATACAAGCTTATTGTTGTTTTGCCTTCAACTATTTGAGCTGACACACATAGGTATGCTCGTCAAGCATGTTCACAAGCAAACAATTTTAGATCATACCCTACAGATATCCCTTTCACGCAATATGTTTCAATGGAGTCAGTTCAGACATTCAGACTGCAATTCCATGTACACTAAACCGAGTGTGAACTCTGCTGGAACACAGTGGGACTTAGTTCTGAATAAACATTGCTCTGTCAATTGCTAGTCGGGGTAGAGAATTCAGCCATGTATAGGGTCCATGCTTCGATGGTTATTAGTCATTTATATTATGATTTCCAGACAGCATGTCTACAGCTAGCTCAATCAACTGTGCACTGTGTAATTATTATCTTTGTTTTAGGCTTTATAGCAATTATTTCCAGTTCCTTTCATTCTATGCATTATACAAAGGGAAGAAATTTTAACCATTTTGCTTCAAGAGTTTTTCATTAACTTGAGCTGTTTTATAGATCTCCTCTAATCCCCAGTACTTCCCAGAGTCAAGCTCAAATAGAGGCAGAAATGACTATTAGTTGGACCCAATAATGCTTCCTTGTGTTCTTGTGGAAGTTTCACCTACCTGTCTGAAATTTGTGTCTTTCCATCCAGTCTAAGGTATCGGTGCTGCTTATGTTTCAGAAGAACCTCTAGGATGTCTAGCATCATAGTAAATTGGCTGAACAGGACAACTCTGTCACCCTAAAGGAAGAAAGAGCAGTATTTAAGAAAAAACCCATGCACGCACCTGAAAGTTTGTTTTATACATATCCACAGAGTTCAGGCACTTGAACAAAAGCCACTTTGTGTAAGATTCAAATTCTCTTCAACACTATGGAACAATCAGGAGATAAACAGCATGCTGGCCTTTTTAAGGGCTGCAAACTTGCAAGTGCTGAGTAATGATTTGAAGCCATAAGCAAGACTATACTTGGAGCAACCAGTATATTCGCCATGAAACAAAGGAATAGAGAGAAAATGCCCCAAGTTTCAATTACTTTACCCTGGCTTACATAGCACAACAATATGTTGTGATCTGAAGTACCAAGTTTCAGCAGTTCAATGTGTATTTTAGATCTCAAAACTGGAAAGTTCAGGTGTTTTAAAAACAAGCCTTTATGTTTCTTGATTGACTGAGTACTCAACAGCCAACTAATTCAACAAATATTTGAACAATACCTGCATCCATTTTTGTTACATAGGTATGCTTCCTACTCTTCAAGGACAATGGAGTGGCAATTTAGGGTGAAGAATGAAAATCTGAGTCCCTGCTGGCTTCTCCCACCTGGGTTCCTCCAGATGTTTTGGCCTACAACCTCCAACAGCCCCAGTCAGCATGGTCAATCGTCAGGGATGATGCGAGTTAAAAGTTCCATGGCATCTAGTGGGCACCAGGTTGGAGAAGGCCACCCTCTGACTAGGGTTATTTCTGGCTCCTATCCATCCTCATATTGCCAGGAATTTGAGGTAAGTCTTCCCACATCCAAGCCTAACACTCAAACGGCTTTCTACAAGATTTAGTGACATTAAAACACAGCACAATTGATACCAGCACATTTGTGTGTATGTTCTAGGATGTATGTCCAAAATATACTTTTAGAACAAACCTTTTCTTTGAATTCAGACAAAATGCGCTCTAGTGTTCTAAATTTTCCCGAATCCAAAATTAGATCCATTTCAAGCTTGAAGTCATTAATATTTGCATACTGTTTACAAAGCAAATGCAATTCATAATCTGTCATCACAGACATATCTTCAAATATAAGGTCAGGGTTTGCTTCACAGTGTGTAGGCTCCTAAAACAAATAATCATAAATCAAAATGAAGCAAGCTATTTAGGAACTACCAATATTTCATCAGGCTTTCTTTTTTAAGCTTACTAATGGATTTTTGAGTGTAAGTGCTGTTAGAAAATTTTAGATACATTCAATAGTCATAACATATTAGAACAAAAAGAAGAAGCCTGACAATAGGCAACAATCACCTTCCTGTCCCACTCATCTCTCTTACATAATATAGGGTGTTTTTTTGGGGGGGCGGACATGTGTGTTATGCCTACACAGAAGGAAGGTAAAAATGTTTATGATTGTCTTTTCAGCAGAAAATCAGGACTAATCCTCGAGCTGGAGAAAAGATTGTGACACTTGTATACACGGAGTTATAAAACTACCTGCAGTGTGGTTCATATGAGTAGAATTGGCTCTTGAATTATTATTTCTCAGACCTGGCAGATTAGGGATTGGATTGGAATGTCAACTTCTGCACAAATGTGAGGCAACCAAGAAATGGCAAGGCCAAATCCTGCCTTGTTAGCTATGTATACCACACATGCCTTGAAAACCATGCTTCCCAAGAGCAATCATAATCCAAACAGCAGGGTGTAAGTTTACAACAAAGGTCAGAAACAACTGTATTTTGCGATGAAGTGGTGGCACAGGAGAAAAAGGGGGGGACAGTGCACTGCTTCACTCCTCCCTTATCCACCTGCTCAAGTGAAGAATGGTCCTTGTGAGCTATTTGCTGGGATGTGAGTGGGAAGAGAAAGGGAGAGAAAATGAACACATACAAAGTGTTATTGTTCTTTGGACTGTTTAATGTTATACTTACTTCCTTAGTTACACACACACACAGAGTTTAGAATTTCTTGTATCTGGGGAAGGAGGCTATTGTTCATTGAAGTTTATGCTCAATAAATTTGTCAGTTTTTAAGGTGCTACAAAATTATTTAGTCTTGTTACTTGGGGGAGGGGGAAGAGAAAGGGTTGGCCTTACTGGTTTTTATTTGGTTGCATTTTGCTGAATGACATTGTAATGGTTTTCAGTGATTGCTCATGAGTAACCAGTCAGACGCCGTGGTTTCTAAAACTAAGTTTCTTTATTGTGAAGATATGTACAGTGCAGCACCAAGAAATACGTCTAGCTCATCCTTCGGCGGAGTCCGGGAATGACTCTTTCCGGTTCCTTGTCCAGCATAAGAGCCGCGGGATGCGGAACCCCCGCCTACCCCCTCTGCGCCCTCCCCCCCTGCGCAAGTGGGGAGACGGAAGAGGCGCCTCACCTCCAGTCCCTGCTTGATGCGAGGGCTCTCATTCCCTGTCAGAGCCCTGACTCTTACTTCCCCGTCCCGTCTCCCCCTCCCCACTAGAGGGATCACTGCCTTCCTCACTGGAGGAAGACGAATTGCTGAGCAGGTGGGGCGGGGGCTCGCGATAGCCAGAAAGCCCTGGCAACCCTTTGCGCTGAGGTGAGGGCAGCACCCTGACAGACATCTAAATATTACTTGTGCTTTTCATGTTTTTGGTACACATTCAATTTCATTTACAGAGATAAATTATTTTTAAAGTTTCCCATCTGTTTCCTTAGTGTGGGCAGATCACAGAAAACTGGACCCTCTGTCTTGTTTCATCCCTCAATCTGTGACACATTTAGAATTCCAGCAATGTTTTCCTAAGGAAGCTTTCTCTATTCTCTATTGATAGTCTGAGACATTAAATGATATAATTCACTAAATGCAGGACACATAGTTGAACAGTAACTATTTGGTGCAAATACCAATATGTTAATAACCAAATTAAAATGCACCAAGAACCTACTGGATTATTCAAATCCAACACCTTACCTTGAGCATAAGTTTTGACATCACTTTAAGTTTCTCTGCTGTATAATATTGACGGTGAAGAAGTGGATGATTGGCCATTTTTCTTAGCTGCATCATGACATTGCCCATTTCTGAATTCTTTTCTAAGGTTAGAAAACAAATGATATATATGCATATATCCAGTGGATATTTTCTATCAATATACCCACAACAATAGAATAGCTCAGTATTTCTGCTCCATATATGATAAAAGTAACAGAGGAAGATGTAAACACCAACGCACCATGACTGTCAATTGATTTCTTTAAGAAGCTGAACAGATCTTGGTATAGCTTTTCCTGTTTCTCAGACATTTCACACTGTTCAACAATATCTTTTTTGGGAGGCAGCTGTTTGAGGACCTGGTGGGAGAAAACAACATTCTGAATTATTTGGCTACCAAGCGTTTGAACTTAGACTTAGAACCAGAACATACTGAGCTGGAGGCTGTTCCAGTTCAAAGAAACCTGTGTCCAGTGATTAGGGTTTGCTGATCAGAAGGTTGGCGGTTCGAATCCCCACAATGGGGTGAGCTCCCATTGCTCGGTCCCTGCTCCTGCCAACCTAGCAGTTTGAAAGCACAAAGTGCAAGTAGATAAATAGGTACCGCTCTGGCGGGAAGGTAAACAGCGTTTTCGTGTGCTTCTCTGGTTCGCCAGAGGCGGCTTAGTCATGCTGGCCACATGACCCAGAAGCTGTACACCGGCTCCCTCGACCAATAAAGCGAGATGAGCGCCGCAACTGCAGAGTCGTCCGTGACTGGACCTAATGGTCAGGGGTCCCTTTACCTTTAAAGCAACCAGTATAGGCTAAAAATAACAAAAACAAACAAACAAACATACCTCATCTTTTACTCTTCTCAGGATGAATGGTTTTATTATCTGCTTGGCATGTGCAATTCTCTCTTTTTCATATATACTGTGTTCCTCTGTTGCTTTCTAGAGGAAAAACATATGCTGAATTGCACACAGTGGATGCAATCAAGTTATGCTGAGAAAGAGTTTTACCATTTAATAAAAAGGAATGTTCTGAATGTGAATGTTTTGTAGTGAATGGTTGTGATTTCTAAAGCATTTACTATAGCTCCACTAGCCCAAAACAGGGGTATTATGGGGTGGTATGCATGAAGACTACATAATGACTTTTCAGGTGGTCTGCAAGGATAAGTTATAAAGACAGTGCTCATTATGAAAAATTTACATGATTCCGAGCCATAATTTTTTTTTCAAGTCTACTTACTGCTTTAGAAGAGAACATCCTCCGAATTTCACTAGTGCTACTACTGAACATCCGTGGCATGACAAAATTCAAGAGCGACATAAGTTCTAAAAGATTGTTTTGCACTGGCGTCCCTGTTAACAGCAAACGGTTTTTTGCCTATGTTTATAAATAAATGAAAGCCATTAGCAGATATAAAATGAGATCATCTATTCAAAATGACATTTCAACGGGAGAATGATTTTACTGTTGAGCAATCAAATAGTCTCAAACTAACTGCAGTTTATCATTATCCTTATAAACCCAGGATAGGTGTGCCTGGAGTTACAGCTTAATTTTGTAAAGCAAAAATCAGGATGCAACTCATGCACATTTTAAAACAATTTCACTGTCACAACAAAACTTGAAAACCTAAGGTAACATTTACAAGTACCAAGAGTAGTAAAGGGAATCAAAATCTTACATTAATTGTCATCAGGTGTTGATAGCGAACAGAACCCATGTTTTTTAACATGTGACCTTCATCAAAGATTGCATAATTAATTTTCATCTTTCGAAAAAGGCTGCGGTCTTCTGGACTGCTAATTGCACAGTTATACCTATCAAGAGAATGAACTATGAGCATATATCCCTATATATTTTATCTCTCTCTCTCTCTCTCTCTCTCTCACACACACACACACACCCCTCATTCAGGTGTTCTACTTCTGTGTAAAACCAACACATGAGGAGAAGGGAAGCAAAGACTAGTGTGTCAAATCTGCCCCCACTGCCCTCCACGAATGGGGGGACGACTTCTTCAGCAGGGGACCTTTCCTACTTGTGTATGTCTCCCACAATATGGTAGGCTTCTAAGTAGTGCAGGCTCCTTGCTTCAGAAACTATTCTTCCAACTCATGGTGGGTGGATGGTAACAGAGCTAGCATGATTGTTCTCATCCCTCCCCCAATGCATGTTGATTTAACACAGAAGGGAAAAACAGAACTACAAATACAATATATTCTGACATTCACAAAGGCCAGGAGACACTGCTGTGATAATAGTGATAATATAGGGTTGCGTTTTTTTCACCATAAGGCCCTCCACTGAATACTCAATCTAGAGGCAACAGCAACTTAACCCTGTGTTAGATCTGAGGAAACGTGAGCAGAAGGAAAGTAACTGCTGGTACTATTCAGCAAACATTTGGGCAAGTGAGTTTGTACAGTGCTACAGCACTTCTTGTGCTTTCAAGAATATCCTTGGTTTTAGTTTCACTTCTCATGCAATGCTGTAGCACAAAACGTAGAACAGTATTTCCATGACATGAACAGAGCTCATTTCCTGCACATAGAAGGATACATCTGGAGCCAAACCCCCAAGTGGAAAATTGTATATTGAGTCCCAGGACTGTTTTATAGTAACACTCAATAGTCTGCACACGACTTTGAAATTAGGATCAAATGAGGGAAGTCTAAACCCAGCAATTAATTATTTTATATGAAATTTCAACTATTACAGACAACACCTCTGCGTACGCTTACGATATACAATGTGGTTAAAAAGACTGATGTTGCCAAAATACCGTCTTCCTGATTTCCCCCAATGCCAAATCCTATAATGATTTTTTACTCAGTCCCAGAAAATACTCAACATTATGAGCAATGTTCTCCAATTGTGTATGGAGAAATATATTTTATATAGCACATACTCCTGGAGGAAAATATGATCTCTGCATGCTCTGTACATAGCCAAGTAACACACAATGCAGGCCCCTCTGGGACCCCTGTGAGTGGGGAAGGGTTGGAGCACAGAGTGCCATGAGAACAGAGGTCTTTTCACTGTAACGATTTCCCCCAATGTAACCTTTTCTTTTTCCCAAAGGAGCGAACAATAAACATTTTGTTATACAGGCACCAACCCACTTGCACACAATCAGCACCCACCCACCCCGTTTTCGGTGCTGCAAAGGGGTGGAACAGGGTAGACTTACATGTGTCCTGCTGATGTGTGTGGTGGCCAGGAGCACAACCCCTGCGCAAGTGGAAAGCTGCCTGTACACAAGAAGGGTAAGGGGTGCCTGTGGGGATACCACTGGAGTAAAAAAACAACATGTTCCATGTGATCCTAGGCAATGAGAATCAAGCTTACTACCATCTGTATAGCCCCAGCCTGGTTTCTGGATAGGTATATCTGGGACTGACTTAGATTTAAATTGAACAGCATGTGGGATAATTTGAAAGACATTAGGAAACAGCAAGTGGCTAAATTTCACGCAGTCCTTGTACTTACGTTGTCACAATGACATTGAAATCTGCAACTTTATGATGGATATCCATTCTGAGATGCCTCCTGTCTTCTTGCGAGCCTAGACAGAAATAGACTTTGTTTTTCCCCAATTCTAGAGAATCGCTTTATAAATCCTCAAACTTCTCTGCAATTCACAATGTTGTTTAGAGAGTTTTGACACCCACATGTAAAAAGTCGTAGTGTCTGCATTTTAGCTACAAATGTTTTATTCTAAAACAATATAATTTCTTACCGTAATAAAATAAAACTTGGAGTTCAGGACACCACAGGTTCACTTCTCTTATCCAGTTATCTGTTTTTTTTAAAAAAAAATGAATTAAATAATTACAGAAGTATGCTATGTGTGCATAGATTAATGTTAATCCCAGTTTTGTTTTTACTAAACTACAAGTCAAGAATACTGTGTGGATTAGAATCGTTGTTGTGCAGCCAAAAGAGTGGACTTCATTGAAGAACACCTCAGTTCAAAACCCCACTAGGCTCTGAAACTCATCCAGTGTTGATATCTCTCACCCCAATGTATCTAATTGAGAGTTTAGTTGGGGAAGCATTATTGTGTGCTTCCTTGAGCTATCTTGAAGAAAAAGTAGGATATGCACATAGATATAGTAATGCAATATGTAGTAAACATGTTTGCTGACTATTGTATTTTAATATCTTGTTGGAAGCTGCCCAGAGTGGCTGGGGAAACCCAGCCAGATGGACGGGGTATAATAAATTATTATTATTATTATTATTATTATTATTTGAAGTAACCTGCTATTGATGTTTGATCCCACAAAGCCTGTTTATAATTGGAGCCTTAAAAAAAGAAAATAAATTCCTTACTTACCTATTGTTGACGCAGGCACTACAATCAAATGTGGACCTACATCACCCACTTCATAAAGATATGCCAGAAATGCAATTGCTTGAATGGTTTTTCCTAAACCCTGTGTAAAAGTTGAGATAATTTAAAATAAAATACTATTGCTTTTACAGTACTGATAAAGTTAAACAATGAAATGTTAGCCCATAATATTTCTCAAGCTAGTTTTGGGTTTTAAAACTGGAAAATGGAGGTTTGTATTCAAAAATATTATGTTGTTAAACCCTACTCTTTAAGAACCGCGTAACCAGGTTTGGCTGACAGAGGCATGTCAAAACCTCTGGTCTCCGCATTATCCATCACATAGGAGCCAGCAAGTAAAGTTAAAAGTTAAGTGGTTTGAGTACACAAGCAGGTACAATTAGCATATACCCCTTGACCTTAGAATAATAGAACTGTAGAGCTGGAAGAACCCACGAGGGTCATCTAGTCCAACCCCCAGCAACCAACCTCAGCCCTTCACAGGCCTTCCTCTTAGGAATGGAATATCACTAGCCAATGAGGCAAAGGTTGCCCAGTATTCTCCTGGGATCTAACTTGAGGAGTCCTATGGAGACCCCTGCTCCTCCTGGTGAAGCACAAGGTACCATTTGAGTCGCTTCCCCAACGTCTATCTCTGCCACTCAAGGTTCTCTGGCTCAGACCTGGGACCATACTTCATAGAATCACAGAACTGTAGAGCTGCAAGGTACCCCAAGGGTCATCTAGTCCAGCCTCCTGCAATGCAGGAATCTCAGCTAAAGCACCCATGACTTCAAGCTCAAGGGAAGTAGTTGATCATTGGAGGAAGGCTCAAGGAGGGAGGGGAATGGACATAGTCTGTAACCCCTGGCAAGTCTCAGAAACGTTAAAATCCCTCACTCCCTTCTTGCTAGTAGCAAATAACAGTATTACCACCCAGTGAACATCCCCCTGCCCAAGAGACAATGAAAATTTAAAAATCATTTTGGGGCAGCACAGAATTTCTTTCCTCACTTTGCTTCTATGATTGCTACTGTCAACACATCCTGATTAATTTGTAATGGCTCAGCTATTAAAACTATTGGGAAACTGTGTAACAGGCCACAAGCTAGTCTCTCCTACTAAACACTTTGCTACTGAGTAGCAGAAGCAAACCTTACCATTTCCTATTCTATTAAATCACAGTCTTCCTAGTTAGCTAAGGCCAGCCTCAGATAATTTGCTAACACTGGCCATGCAGTTATAAATGTAATCACTAACTGAAGTGATAATAATGATGTCAACTTACCATTTCGTCAGCTAATATGCCATTTAGCGAATGCTTGTGCAAAAGTGCTAACCAATTTAAACCAATCTTCTGATAAGGCTTAAGCTCCATGCTGATAATAAAGAAGAAAATGCAGCATTAACACTCATGGAAACTCAAAACTAATGACCTGACATTTACCAGAAATGTAGTAAAGTGGTTAAGAAAGTGAGTGATGGAGTAGGGAAGTCCCTGGCTTGATCACAGTGCTAAGCAAGTGTCTCAACCTCATTCCTCCATCTGAAATGTGTGAGATACTATGGACTTATGTTGCAGGGGTGTTAAGGATTACAACCAGATAATGCAAGAGGTACAGTTGAAAGAATAGTATTAAGTATCTACTTCTAAAAAATAGAATGATTTGGCAAAAAGCTTTAAGACCTGCTATGCCAACAATTTACAGTAAGTATATTTAAATAAAGTTTGGACTATGTCAGTTCACCATCATGAAATAGTTACTGTGTTTTATATGAATACAGAATTTAGAGTATTAAAATAGATGCACATACAGGTCCTTAAAAGGTAAAGGTAAAGGACCCCTGACAGTTAAGTTCAGTCGCAGACGACTCTGGGGTTGAAGCACTCATCTTGCTTTACAGGCCGAGGGAGCCGGCATTTGTCTGCAGAGTTTTTGCGGGTCATGTGGCCAGCATGGCTAAGCAGCTTCTGGTGCAACAGAACACTGAAACAAGAGCAGCGCACGGAAACGCTGTTTATCTTCCCACCGGAGTGGTACCTAGTTATCTACTTGCACTTTTTGCCGTGTTTTCGAACTGCTAGGTTGGCAGGAGCTGGGACCGAGCAATGGGAGCTCACCCTGTGGCAGGGATTCGAACCACTGACCTTCTAATTGGCGAGCCCAAGAGGTTCAGTGGTTTAGACCATAGTGCCACCCATGTCCCAACAGGTCCTTATACATATGTAAACGTTTCCAGTTTCCCAGATCCACTTCCAATTTTCTACAGCTGTTGCCTGCGGTATTATAAAAATGTAGTGCTTTCACTACAAAACAATCAGTTTTTAAAAAGTTGTTTACATGGGGCTTGGTTTTCATAATACACGGGTCTCTGTAAGCTGACATAAAAACATTAGCACACTACAACCATAGTGTCTGAAGGCAAGGGAGAAAGTAGCACTAAATCTTGAGTCACCAATGTGGCAGCTGGGGGAGGCGGGTCCCATTACTCTCCCAGACAGTCTCCTTGTTACCCACAAAGACCTGCTGCCCTTTCTAATTTTATTAATACTTTTTTAAAAAATAAGGTATTTGGGGCTTTTATGTTATTTGGGTGGCTTGCCTTTTTTGTGTCTGTCTTTCATTTGGGATGTGAATGTGTGTTCTGCCCGTTAGGGATGGGGTTCTAAGCATCGCTAGTTTTCTTCCTCTGTGAAATAGCTATTTTGTGGTGCTCATGACAGTTTTGATTGCCAAAAGGCTGGGGACCTCTGGACTAGCTATTCCAAAACATGCAATTTTCGCAAGGAGAGAGAATGAGAGTAGTGGTTTTGCTTCATATGGATAGGGCACCATGGATGCTGGCAATTTTTCAAAACCAGTCTCCTCATCTAGACTTCGAGGATTTGGAACCCAAGCTTCTAGCAACTATTACATATACCTTTCTTTTATGGTACTTATGTAACATTCACTAAAGAGCAATCCTACCAACCTTGGATTCAGAATGGAAGGTTGATCGATGTTCCATCCGCTTCCACTATCTCCAGTGATCCTTGTCACTTGTTTGGTCAGTTTATTTGAGATCTCTTCACATTTGTTCATTAGCTGTAACACGACAGCTCTCTCTCTTAGTAATATTTTGCAGTTCCATATAATATCTTCTGACAACCCATTGGTCTTGCACATTTTTGTGAACTATGAGAGATCATTGGGGGGGGGGAAGTGTGTGGAAAGGCATTACTTCAACATAAAGACAGCAAAATCAATCTGAGCCTGAAAAAACCCAAATGTTATTTGGTGCCCCAGATTACTCAATTATTCATCCAAAATACCATGATATTCATTAATTAAAATTGCAATGGTAGGCATACATCTAAAAGCTTCTGAAGATTTACTTATGGGTAAACACATTTTTATTACTTTGATATTTTCCCCCCAGCAACCCTCCCTACATAGAAAGAGTTCCTTCTGAGTAGGCAAAGGCAATGTGAAGATGGAAAACTCAGCTGCCAGCTTAAAAATGCTTGAGATTGAGACAAAGGAAAAACAGGTAACGTTGAGGTCAGAAGGGTGGTGGTTGGGTGATTGTCAGATCGCCTTTGCCTTCATAAAAAACCCCAAACTGGAATAGCACGTTATCTCCATTTTCTTGCCCACACAAAATATGAATACTCAGAGTAGAACCACTTAAATTAGGGGACCTCGTAACTTAATTTCAATGGGTATACTCCAAGTAAAACTTAGTTGTACACCGCTCATTGTGTATACAATCAGAAATTTGTTTATGCATTTTTAGGGTGAACTATCTCACATCAAGAAGCACAAAAATATGGGGTTGCATTGATCCAGGCTTTCCATATCAGAGTTCCACTCACAGGCCACTTCTGTCAGAGGAAGGACTAGGAGTCCTTCTCTTTCTCTATTTCTGCAGCTCATTAAAAAGCTGTTCCAAGACAGTGTAGCTGTTGGGGGGCTGCAAGAGAAAAAGTTGCCTCCTCCCCCTCTTTCTCTTGCAGGTGCATCCATTGTTTCGGAGTTATCTTCTGTTCATGGAATGCCATACAGTGGTACTTCGGGTTAAGAACTTAATTCGTTCTGGAGGTCTGTCCTTAACCTGAAACTGTTCTTAACCTGAGGTACCACTTTAGCTAATGGGGCCTCCTGCTGCTACCGCTGTACGAATTCTGTTCTCATCCTGAAGTAAAGTTCTTCACCTGACGTACTATTTCTGGGTTAGCGGAGTCTGTAACCTGAAGCGTCTGTAACCTGAAGCATCTATAACCCGAGGTACCACTGTATCTGACTCCAACCCATTCAATTTTTCAACAGCAATATAATTTTTAGTGATCACATTTAGAACATTGTAAGAAAACTGAAAATCCATGTTTCAACAGCAGAGGGCAACACAGAGCTAAAGATAAGCTGGACTACATTGAAATTGCTGTACTATGCTTTTTTTTAAAAAAAAGTGTGTATGCTTTTATTTATTGTGCCTGGCTGAACTCCAAATGAGAGATGAAGGTTCTTTATCCACAAAAAACCTTTCAAAACAATCTCTCAATTACAAGAAACAGAATTAATGTGCTACTGAAAGTATAACGGGTTATGATTTTTGCACCTACTCATATATTTTGAAATATAGCATTAGATACTTTAAACAAATCAGCTTCTGTTCTTTCTAGCGTATCTTGATTTCAGTGAGGCTTTTGACAAAATCCCTCTTTTGTGGAGAAGCTGGTAAAATGTGGGCTGGGTGAGGTAACTGTTAGGTGGATTTGTAGCTGGTTGACTGACTGAACCCAGAGTTCACTTATGGTTCCTCATGATTCTGGAAAAAAGTGACAAGTGGGGTACTGCAGGGTTCTGTTCTTCTTCAACGTCTATATAAATGATTTGGCTGAAGGAACTGAGGGGATGCTCATTTAATTTGCAGCCGATACCAAACTGGGAAGGGTAGCTAATGCAACAGAAGACAGAATAAGGATTCAAGATTACTTTAACAGATTGGAGGACTGGGCCCAAACTATCAGAATGAATTTCAATAGGGAAAATGAATGGTTCTACACTTAGGCAGGAAGAACCAGCTGCACAAATATAATATGGGGAACTGGGTTTGCCAGTAGTGCATGTGAAAATGATCTAAGGGTCTTAGTAGACCACAAACTTGATACGAGTCAACAGTATGATGCAGAAGCAACACAAAGTTAACGCAAAGTTAACTATTCTAGGCTGCATCTAAGAAGTCTAGTCTTTGAATCAAGCCTTCCAAGTATTTGTAGATGGCCTCTACTGATCAGCTGAAGGCTGTGCCACCAGTTTGCAATGTGGGTTGTTGCGGCATAAGACAGACATGAGTAGTTATGGCCTTCATGTTCCTGCATCTCCCTTGCATGAGGGAGGCCCTTTCAGTGTCAAGATAATCAACATGGACAATACTTGTCACAGATCTGGCTACAGTTCTAAGACTGCCTCTAGCAGCAGAGAACCACCTTCCATACTTGTTTAAACAGGGAAGTGATTTAACTTCCCTGTTAAATGAATGAAAAACAAGCTAATATTTCCTAATCCCAAAGCTATAATAGCCTTTTGTCGGGCTCACTATTGCAAACGAGTACAATACAGCATCTTAATCTCATGCATAATGTGTAAAATGAAAAGGTATTTTTGTTTTATTTTGCTTTGCTAGGATTGCTTCACAACCATGGCTTGCTTATAAAGCCCATTCAAAGCATTCTGAAAAACCACCATGAGCTAAAAAGGAACTCCTCTAATGTTTCCTTTGTACTAAAAAAGCATGACATAGTCTACACTTGTGGCAGAATGAGGTGGTAGAACACCCAAATCCTTGAATGACCAACTCTCTCTGCATTAGCCTACAGCAGGCTGCCTCAAACTCGGCCCTCCAGATGTTTTTGGCCTACAACTGCCATGATCCCTAGCTAGAAGGACCAGTCGGAATTGTAGTCTCAAAACATCTGGAGGGCTGAGTTTGAGGAAGCCTGCCTACAGGTACTCTTCATGGGGGGCCCTTCTCATTGCTCCACCATTAGGACAAATACATTTTCTATGTTGGCACCCTGACAGTGGAATATCCTCCTGCAGATGCATAATGGCACTGACATTTCTGTTCTTTTGGCACATTGGTTTGCCCAGGCGCTTTTTTTGGGGGGGGGGAGGTTGCGTCCAAAGAAGTTGCTTCATTTGTACTTCTTCTCTCTCCCTCACTTCCCCTCACATTTGTTGTGTTGTTTTCTTCAACCACCACAAGCAGATTTGCAAGGGAAGGTATGGGGACATGTGGGGGAAAACCCCTGTACTAGGAGAATGGCTTTGTTATATAAACCCCAGTATTTTGGTGTTTTTGGAAGCTGTGTTGAATTTGCTTTACTTGTACAGTTGTTTTACTGTACAGTGGTACCTCGGGTTAAGAAATTAATTCATTCTGGAGGTCCATTCTTAACCTGAAACTGTTCTTAACCTGAAGCACCACTTTAGCTAATGGGGCCTCCCGCTGCCGCCTGATTTCTGTTCTCATCCTGAAGCAAAGTTCTTAACCTGAGGTACTATTTCTGGGTTAGCGGAGTCTGTAACCTGAAGCATCTGTAACCTGATGTACCACTATACTGTAACCAACCCCAGCATGCATGATGAAGGGTGGCTAAAAGTTTTCTTATAAAAATAAATGAGATAGATTGAGCCAGATGGGAGAAGAATATTAAAAGAGTGATACATATCAAGAACTCCAAGCAAGCAAGCAAGCAAGCATACAGTACAGCAGTCTTAAATTTCTGACTAATCTATTTGCCACTAATTTCCATTAGAAAGGAACACCTCGTTTGAAAAGTGCATTTCTGTACATTTAGGGTAGCTTGATTTGGCTGTTGTGGTGAAGTCTTTTTGAAAGTAAGTTTAAACATCAACAGAATACTTTGGAATTTAAACAACACTGAACTACCAGGAGTAGAAAAGTGTGTTTGTTAGTTCGTTTGTTTGTTTAAAAAACCCCACAAAGTTATTTTAAACAGGAGATTAAAAATTCTATTAATTATTCTAAATGCCTAAAGCTCAGGTTGGCATAAAGATAAAACTTATAATCTTTAAATAATGCACCTCAAGTGAAACCATCTGCTATAAAAACCACCCATTTTGTTTCATGTCAGATTGTTAACATCTGTTTCCAAGTTACAACAAGAAGAACCTTCAGCTGTTTTCCAACTTGAGCCTCATGAACAATATGATCAGCAGTTTATGCAAAAGCTGCTCAAGTTTGTCCATTTGATAAGTACAACTGCAATCTGGATACCGTTCAGCATTTTAAAGTCCCACTACCAAAGGACCAAGAAAACCTCTGCAGGGACCTATGGGGCAGTACTGGACAAGATGATCCAACTTGGTTTAGGTCTGTTTCATATGTCTATAGTTAAGTGCAGAGGTTGTCTGCAGCAGTCTTATTAGAGTAATGTTATAAACAAAAACAAAAAAAGGCAGCTGGTCCCTGGCGGGTCCCCCTGCCAGCTTAGCCTTCTGAGGTCTGGGCAAATGTACCTGGCTGCCTCCACCCACCCACCCCCTGCACAGATCTGTTGCCCTGTCTGAATGCCACTGGTTCTTTCAAGGTTTCTCTCTTATTATTATTCAACTGAAGATGTAAGATAATTCAGCTTGGGGACCTTCTGCATGCAATGCATCTACTGCCAAGCTGCAGCGCCGCACCCCCCAACCTATAGCTAGCTTGAGCTCAGTACTTCCCAAAGCTTGTGTATGTCTCTGAAGTCTTTGAATCAAGCCCTCAATTTATCCAAGTTCTATTCTTTCCAATGAGATCTGCAAACTAAGGTCTCTGTATACACATTTCATTTTAACCTGTGATTGCCGGATTGTTACGGAGAACTGGCTCTTGCATGAATATTGTCTAACAGAAAAGGTTTCACATTTACCATCAGGTGTTGGGGGGGGGGAGTTACAATATAGACACTAGTTTCACAGACTTCATGCTTTCTCCCCCTCCCCCCCGAAGAGTAAAATAAGCTACACATAATTATAAATAGTTCAGATGAGGTCCCCACTACTCTGTAATAAGCACTAATACCCTTTCACAAATTTTAGACACGTCTTCCTTATACAAGAGTATAAGCAGGCAAAATGACCGCACACAAAGGTGTTCTTCCTCAGGAGAGAACCCCTTCTGTTGGAGGAAAAATTTGGATACAACCCAACATATTTACCGTATTTTTTCGTGGTATAAGACACCCTCATGTATAAGACACTCCCTATTTTTGGGGGACTCCAAATTCAGAAAACACCCCCTCAGTACTACCCGTGTATAAGACGAGCCCCAATTTGATTTTACACACAGATTAAAGAAGCCTCATCTAAATTTATAGTTTCTACAAATTAAGGTATTTCAAACTATAAAGGAAGCATGCAAAATTAAAAACATGGACTTAAAATGGAAACTCTAAAATAAATTAAAGAACTTCTAACATGTGCCTTTTGGATGCAGACTAAAACTGTTTGAACAAAAAAAAAAAATATCCCAGTAGCACCTTAGAGACCAACTAAGTTTGTTCTTGGTATGAGTTTTCGTGTGCATGCACACTTCTTCAGATACACTGAGACAGAAGTCACCAAACCCTGTTTGGTTACCTTCAGCAAAATAAAGCTAGAATTAAACATGTTTCAAGACAGCATTACTACTTAGTAGCAAAAACATTGTGCCTGCTGCACAGTCGGCCTTAAGCACATTTAAAAATCTACTCCTTCAAACTTTCAAGATCTCCAATTTGCTGCATTTTATTAAACCTGTGGGCATGTAGTAACAGCAACTATGCAGCTCTCCGGGTGCTGACAAAGAGCTCTTATGAAGGGATTGTTTAGTCCAAACAGGCCCACACAGCTTAATTGTATGGAACTATTTCAGAGGATGGCAGCCCTTTAGCAATTACTTTTGCAAAGAATCTGTCTCGGCGAAGCTCGACATGTTTCAGAACAGACAGATGTTCTGTTCAAAGTCAAAGGCTTCAGGCAAAACGGTCTCCAAAGCAGCATTTCAGTAAAGCTGCACTTCTGTGAATTTGCGTACACTCTTTAAATATAAAAGTTTGAAAACTTGACCAAGTCATCTTAGGAACTAATGATGAATGCACCATTATTTTAAAAGACCACTATTATATATGCTGCGCGCAGCATATATAATAGTGGTCTTTTAAAATAATGGTGCATTTCATCATTAGTTCCTAAGATGACTTGGTCAAGTTTTCAAACTTTTTATATTTTAAAGAGTGTACGCAAATTCACAGAAGTGCAGCTTTACTGAAATGCTGCTTTGGAGACCGTTTTGCCTGAAGCCTTTGACTTTGAACAGAACATCTGTCTGTTCTGAAACATGTCGAGCTTCGCCGAGACAGATTCTTTGCAAAAGTAATTGCTAAAGGGCTGCCATCCTCTGAAATAGTTCCATACAATTAAGCTGTGTGGGCCTGTTTGTATTAAACAATCCCTTTCATAAGAGCTCTTTGTCAGCACCCGGAGAGCTGCATAGTTGCTGTTACTACATGCCCACAGGTTTAATAAAATGCAGCAAATTGGAGATCTTGAAAGTTTGAAGGAGTAGATTTTTAAATGTGCTTAAGGCCGACTGTGCAGCAGGCCAAATGTTTTTGCTACAAGTAGTAATGCTGTCTTGAAACATGTTTAATTCTAGCTTATTTTGCTGAAGGTAACCAAACAGGGTTTGGTGACTTCTGTCTCAGTGTATCTGAAGAAGTGTGCATGCACACGAAAAACTCATACCAAGAACAAACTTAGTTGGTCTCTAAGGTGCTACTGGGAATATTTTTTTTTTCAAACAGTTTTAGTCTGCATCCAAAAGGCACATGTTAGAAGTCTTTAATTTTATTTTAGAGTTTCCATTTTAAGTCCATGTTTTAAATTTTGCATGCTTCCTTTATAGTTTGAATACCTTAATTTGTAGAAACTATAAATTTAGATGAGGCTTCTTTAATCTGTGTGTAAAATCAAATTGGGCTCGTCTTATACACGGGTAGTACTGAGGGGGTGTTTTCTGAATTTGGAGTCCCCAAAAATAGGGAGTGTCTTATACATGAGGGTCTTATACACGAAAAATACGGTAAATATGTTGGGTTGTATCCAAATTTTTTCCTCAACAGAAGGGGTTCTCTCCTGAGGAAGAACACCTTTGTGTGCAGGTCATTTTGCCTGCTTATACTCTTGTATAAGGAAGACGTGTCTAAAATTTGTGAAAGGGTATTAGTGCTTATTACAGAGTAGTGGGGACCTCATCTGAACTATTTATAATTATGTGTAGCTTATTTTACTCTTCGGGGGGGGGGGGAGAAAGCATGAAGTCTGTGAAACTAGTGTCTATATTGTAACTCCCCCCCCCAACACCTGATGGTAAATGTGAAACCTTTCTGTTAGACAATATTCATGCAAGAGCCAGTTCTCCGTAACAATCCGGCAATCACAGGTTAAAATGAAATGTGTATACAGAGACCTTAGTTTTGCGATCTCATTGGAAAGAATAGAACTTGGATAAATTGAGGGCTTGATTCAAAGACTTCAGAGACATACACAAGCTTTGGGAAGTACTGAGCTCAAGCTAGCTATAGGTTGGGGGGTGCGGCGCTGCAGCTTGGCAGTAGATGCATTGCATGCAGAAGGTCCCCAAGCTGAATTATCTACATCTTCAGTTGAAAATAATAAGAGAGAAACCTTGAAGAACCAGTGGCATTCAGACAGGGCAACAGATCTGTGCAGGGGGTGGGTGGGTGGAGGCAGCCAGGTACATTTGCCCCAGACCTCAGAAGGCTAAGCTGGCAGGGGGACCCGCCAGGACCAGCTGCCTTTTTTTGTTTTTGTTTATACATTACTCTAATAAGACTGCTGCAGACAACCTCTGCACTTAACTATAGACATATGAAACAGACCTAAACCAAGTTGGATCATCTTGTCCAGTACTGCCCCATAGGTCCCTGCAGAGGTTTTCTTGGTCCTTTGGTAGTGGGACTTTAAAATGCTGAACGGTATCCAGATTGCAGTTGTACTTATCAAATGGACAAACTTGAGCAGCTTTTGCATAAACTGCTGATCATATTGTTCATGAGGCTCAAGTTGGAAAACAGCTGAAGGTTCTTCTTGTTGTAACTGGAAACAGATGTTAACAATCTGACATGAAACAAAATGGGTGGTTTTTATAGCAGATGGTTTCACTTGAGGGCATTATTTAAAGATTATAAGTTTTCTTTATGCCAACCTGAGCTTTAGGCATTTAGAATAATTAATAGAATTTTTAATCTCCTGTTTAAAATAACTTTGTGGGGTTTTTTAAACAAACAAACGAACTAACAAACACACTTTTCTACTCCTGGTAGTTCAGTGTTGTTTAAATTCCAAAGTATTCTGTTGATGTTTAAACTTACTTTCAAAAAGACTTCACCACAACAGCCAAATCAAGCTACCCTAAATGTACAGAAATGCACTTTTCAAACGAGGTGTTCCTTTCTAATGGAAATTAGTGGCAAATAGATTAGTCAGAAATTTAAGACTGCTGTACTGTATGCTTGCTTGCTTGCTTGCTTGGAGTTCTTGATATGTATCACTCTTTAATATTCTCTCCCATCTGGCTCAATCTATCTCATTTATTTTATAAGAAAACTTTTAGCCACCCTTCATCATGCATGCTGGGGTTGGTTACAGTATAGTGGTACATCAGGTTACAGATGCTTCAGGTTACAGACTCCGCTAACCCAGAAATAGTACCTCAGGTTAAGAACTTTGCTTCAGGATGAGAACAGAAATCAGGCGGCAGCGGGAGGCCCCATTAGCTAAAGTGGTGCTTCAGGTTAAGAACAGTTTCAGGTTAAGAATGGACCTCCAGAATGAATTAATTTCTTAACCCGAGGTACCACTGTACAGTAAAACACTGTACAAGTAAAGCAAATTCAACACAGCTTCCAAAAACACCAAAATACTGGGGTTTATATAACAAAGCCATTCTCCTAGTACAGGGGTTTTCCCCCACATGTCCCCATACCTTCCCTTGCAAATCTGCTTGTGGTGGTTGAAGAAAACAACACAACAAATGTGAGGGGAAGTGAGGGAGAGAGAAGAAGTACAATGAAGCAACTTCTTTGGACGCAACCTCCCCCCCCCAAAAAAAGCGCCTGGGCAAACCAATGTGCCAAAAGAACAGAATGTCAGTGCCATTATGCATCTGCAGGAGGATATTCCACTGTCAGGGTGCCAACATAGAAAATGTATTTGTCCTAATGGTGGAGCAAGAGAAGGGCCCCCCATGAAGAGTACCTGTAGGCAGGCTTCCTCAAACTCAGCCCTCCAGATGTTTTGAGACTACAATTCCGACTGGTCCTTCTAGCTAGGGATCATGGCAGTTGTAGGCCAAAAACATCTGGAGGGCCGAGTTTGAGGCAGCCTGCTGTAGGCTAATGCAGAGAGAGTTGGTCATTCAAGGATTTGGGTGTTCTACCACCTCATTCTGCCACAAGTGTAGACTATGTCATGCTTTTTTAGTACAAAGGAAACATTAGAGGAGTTCCTTTTTAGCTCATGGTGGTTTTTCAGAATGCTTTGAATGGGCTTTATAAGCAAGCCATGGTTGTGAAGCAATCCTAGCAAAGCAAAATAAAACAAAAACCTTTTCATTTTACACATTATGCATGAGATTAAGATGCTGTATTGTACTCGTTTGCAATAGTGAGCCCGACAAAAGGCTATTATAGCTTTGGGATTAGGAAAATATTAGCTTGTTTTTCATTCATTTAACAGGGAAGTTAATCACTTCCCTGTTTAAACAAGTATGGAAGGTGGTTCTCTGCTGCTAGAGGCAGTCTTAGAACTGTAGCCAGATCTGTGACAAGTATTGTCCATGTTGATTATCTTGACACTGAAAGGGCCTCCCTCATGCAAGGGAGATGCAGGAACATGAAGGCCATAACTACTCATGTCTGTCTTATGCCGCAACAACCCACATTGCAAACTGGTGGCACAGCCTTCAGCTGATCAGTAGAGGCCATCTACAAATACTTGGAAGGCTTGATTCAAAGACTAGACTTCTTAGATGCAGCCTAGAATAGTTAACTTTGCGTTAACTTTGTGTTGCTTCTGCATCATACTGTTGACTCGTATCAAGTTTGTGGTCTACTAAGACCCTTAGATCATTTTCACATGCACTACTGGCAAACCCAGTTCCCCATATTATATTTGTGCAGCTGGTTCTTCCTGCCTAAGTGTAGAACCATTCATTTTCCCTATTGAAATTCATTCTGATAGTTTGGGCCCAGTCCTCCAATCTGTTAAAGTAATCTTGAATCCTTATTCTGTCTTCTGTTGCATTAGCTACCCTTCCCAGTTTGGTATCGGCTGCAAATTAAATGAGCATCCCCTCAGTTCCTTCAGCCAAATCATTTATTAGACGTTGAAGAAGAACAGAACCCTGCAGTACCCCACTTGTCACTTTTTTCCAGAATCATGAGGAACCATAAGTGAACTCTGGTTCAGTCAGTCAACCAGCTACAAATCCACCTAACAGTTACCTCACCAGCCCACATTTTACCAGCTTCTCCACAAAAGAGGGATTTTGTCAAAAGCCTCACTGAAATCAAGATACGCTAGAAAGAACAGAAGCTGATTTGTTTAAAGTATCTAATGCTATATTTCAAATATATGAGTAGGTGCAAAAATCATAACCCGTTATACTTTCAGTAGCACATTAATTCTGTTTCTTGTAATTGAGAGATTGTTTTGAAAGGTTTTTTGTGGATAAAGAACCTTCATCTCTCATTTGGAGTTCAGCCAGGCACAATAAATAAAAGCATACAACTTTTTTTTTAAAAAAAAGCATAGTACAGCAATTTCAATGTAGTCCAGCTTATCTTTAGCTCTGTGTTGCCCTCTGCTGTTGAAACATGGATTTTCAGTTTTCTTACAATGTTCTAAATGTGATCACTAAAAATTATATTGCTGTTGAAAAATTGAATGGGTTGGAGTCAGATACAGTGGTACCTCGGTTATAGATGCTTCAGGTTACAGACGCTTCAGGTTACAGACTCCGCTAACCCAGAAATAGTACGTCAGGTGAAGAACTTTACTTCAGTGAGAACAGAATTCGTACAGCGGTAGCAGCAGGAGGCCCCATTAGCTAAAGTGGTACCTCAGGTTAAGAACAGTTTCAGGTTAAGGACAGACCTCCAGAACGAATTAAGTTCTTAACCCGAAGTACCACTGTATGGCATTCCATGAACAGAAGATAACTCCGAAACAATGGATGCACCTGCAAGAGAAAGAGGGGGAGGAGGCAACTTTTCTCTTGCAGCCCCCCAACAGCTACACTGTCTTGGAACAGCTTTTTAATGAGCTGCAGAAATAGAGAAAGAGAAGGACTCCTAGTCCTTCCTCTGACAGAAGTGGCCTGTGAGTGGAACTCTGATATGGAAAGCCTGGATCAATGCAACCCCATATTTTTGTGCTTCTTGATGTGAGATAGTTCACCCTAAAAATGCATAAACAAATTTCTGATTGTATACACAATGAGCGGTGTACAACTAAGTTTTACTTGGAGTATACCCATTGAAATTAAGTTACGAGGTCCCCTAATTTAAGTGGTTCTACTCTGAGTATTCATATTTGTGTGGGCAAGAAAATGGAGATAACGTGCTATTCCAGTTTGGGGTTTTTTATGAAGGCAAAGGCGATCTGACAATCACCCAACCACCACCCTTCTGACCTCAACGTTACCTGTTTTTCCTTTGTCTCAATCTCAAGCATTTTTAAGCTGGCAGCTGAGTTTTCCATCTTCACATTGCCTTTGCCTACTCAGAAGGAACTCTTTCTATGTAGGGAGGGTTGCTGGGGGGAAAATATCAAAGTAATAAAAATGTGTTTACCCATAAGTAAATCTTCAGAAGCTTTTAGATGTATGCCTACCATTGCAATTTTAATTAATGAATATCATGGTATTTTGGATGAATAATTGAGTAATCTGGGGCACCAAATAACATTTGGGTTTTTTCAGGCTCAGATTGATTTGCTGTCTTTATGTTGAAGTAATGCCTTTCCACACACTTCCCCCCCCCAATGATCTCTCATAGTTCACAAAATGTGCAAGA
The DNA here is from genome assembly GCF_009819535.1 of Lacerta agilis. Lineage (NCBI taxonomy): Eukaryota > Metazoa > Chordata > Lepidosauria > Squamata > Lacertidae > Lacerta > Lacerta agilis. The sequence continues at coordinate 56,798,536 of NC_046320.1, forward strand.
CCAATGGGTTGTCAGAAGATATTATATGGAACTGCAAAATATTACTAAGAGAGAGAGCTGTCGTGTTACAGCTAATGAACAAATGTGAAGAGATCTCAAATAACTGACCAAACAAGTGACAAGGATCACTGGAGATAGTGGAAGCGGATGGAACATCGATCAACCTTCCATTCTGAACCCAAGGTTGGTAGGATTGCTCTTTAGTGAATGTTACATAAGTACCATAAAAGAAAGGTATATGTAATAGTTGCTAGAAGCTTGGGTTCCAAATCCTCGAAGTCTAGATGAGGAGACTGGTTTTGAAAAATTGCCAGCATCCATGGTGCCCTATCCATATGAAGCAAAACCACTACTCTCATTCTCTCTCCTTGCGAAAATTGCATGTTTTGGAATAGCTAGTCCAGAGGTCCCCAGCCTTTTGGCAATCAAAACTGTCATGAGCACCACAAAATAGCTATTTCACAGAGGAAGAAAACTAGCGATGCTTAGAACCCCATCCCTAACGGGCAGAACACATTCACATCCCAAATGAAAGACAGACACAAAAAAGGCAAGCCACCCAATAACATAAAGCCCCAAATACCTTATTTTTTAAAAAAGTATTAATAAAATTAGAAAGGGCAGCAGGTCTTTGTGGGTAACAAGGAGACTGTCTGGGAGAGTAATGGGACCCGCCTCCCCCAGCTGCCACATTGGTGACTCAAGATTTAGTGCTACTTTCTCCCTTGCCTTCAGACACTATGGTTGTAGTGTGCTAATGTTTTTATGTCAGCTTACAGAGACCCGTGTATTATGAAAACCAAGCCCCATGTAAACAACTTTTTAAAAACTGATTGTTTTGTAGTGAAAGCACTACATTTTTATAATACCGCAGGCAACAGCTGTAGAAAATTGGAAGTGGATCTGGAAACTGGAAACGTTTACATATGTATAAGGACCTGTTGGGACATGGGTGGCACTATGGTCTAAACCACTGAACCTCTTGGGCTCGCCAATTAGAAGGTCATGGTTCGAATCCCTGCCACAGGGTGAGCTCCCATTGCTCGGTCCCAGCTCCTGCCAACCTAGCAGTTCGAAAACACGGCAAAAAGTGCAAGTAGATAACTAGGTACCACTCCGGTGGGAAGATAAACAGCGTTTCCGTGCGCTGCTCTTGTTTCAGTGTTCTGTTGCACCACAAGCTGCTTAGCCATGCTGGCCACATGACCCGCAAAAACTCTGCAGACAAATGCCGGCTCCCTCGGCCTGTAAAGCAAGATGAGCTTCAACCCCAGAGTCGTCTGCGACTGAACTTAACTGTCAGGGTCCTTTACCTTTACCTTTTAAGGACCTGTATGTGCATCTATTTTAATACTCTAAATTCTGTATTCATATAAACACAGTAACTATTTCATGATGGTGAACTGACATAGTCCAAACTTTATTTAAATATACTTACTGTAAATTGTTGGCATAGCAGGTCTTAAAGCTTTTTGCCAAATCATTCTATTTTTTAGAAGTAGATACTTAATACTATTCTTTCAACTGTACCTCTTGCATTATCTGGTTGTAATCCTTAACACCCCTGCAACATAAGTCCATAGTATCTCACACATTTCAGATGGAGGAATGAGGTTGAGACACTTGCTTAGCACTGTGATCAAGCCAGGGACTTCCCTACTCCATCACTCACTTTCTTAACCACTTTACTACATTTCTGGTAAATGTCAGGTCATTAGTTTTGAGTTTCCATGAGTGTTAATGCTGCATTTTCTTCTTTATTATCAGCATGGAGCTTAAGCCTTATCAGAAGATTGGTTTAAATTGGTTAGCACTTTTGCACAAGCATTCGCTAAATGGCATATTAGCTGACGAAATGGTAAGTTGACATCATTATTATCACTTCAGTTAGTGATTACATTTATAACTGCATGGCCAGTGTTAGCAAATTATCTGAGGCTGGCCTTAGCTAACTAGGAAGACTGTGATTTAATAGAATAGGAAATGGTAAGGTTTGCTTCTGCTACTCAGTAGCAAAGTGTTTAGTAGGAGAGACTAGCTTGTGGCCTGTTACACAGTTTCCCAATAGTTTTAATAGCTGAGCCATTACAAATTAATCAGGATGTGTTGACAGTAGCAATCATAGAAGCAAAGTGAGGAAAGAAATTCTGTGCTGCCCCAAATGATTTTTAAATTTTCATTGTCTCTTGGGCAGGGGGATGTTCACTGGGTGGTAATACTGTTATTTGCTACTAGCAAGAAGGGAGTGAGGGATTTTAACGTTTCTGAGACTTGCCAGGGTTACAGACTATGTCCATTCCCCTCCCTCCTTGAGCCTTCCTCCATGATCAACTACTTCCCTTGAGCTTGAAGTCATGGGTGCTTTAGCTGAGATTCCTGCATTGCAGGAGGCTGGACTAGATGACCCTTGGGGTACCTTGCAGCTCTACAGTTCTGTGATTCTATGAAGTATGGTCCCAGGTCTGAGCCAGAGAACCTTGAGTGGCAGAGATAGACGTTGGGGAAGCGACTCAAATGGTACCTTGTGCTTCACCAGGAGAGCAGGGGTCTCCATAGGACTCCTCAAGTTAGATCCCAGGAGAATACTGGGCAACCTTTGCCTCATTGGCTAGTGATATTCCATTCCTAAGAGGAAGGCCTGTGAAGGGCTGAGGTTGGTTGCTGGGGGTTGGACTAGATGACCCTCGTGGGTTCTTCCAGCTCTACAGTTCTATTATTCTAAGGTCAAGGGGTATATGCTAATTGTACCTGCTTGTGTACTCAAACCACTTAACTTTTAACTTTACTTGCTGGCTCCTATGTGATGGATAATGCGGAGACCAGAGGTTTTGACATGCCTCTGTCAGCCAAACCTGGTTACGCGGTTCTTAAAGAGTAGGGTTTAACAACATAATATTTTTGAATACAAACCTCCATTTTCCAGTTTTAAAACCCAAAACTAGCTTGAGAAATATTATGGGCTAACATTTCATTGTTTAACTTTATCAGTACTGTAAAAGCAATAGTATTTTATTTTAAATTATCTCAACTTTTACACAGGGTTTAGGAAAAACCATTCAAGCAATTGCATTTCTGGCATATCTTTATGAAGTGGGTGATGTAGGTCCACATTTGATTGTAGTGCCTGCGTCAACAATAGGTAAGTAAGGAATTTATTTTCTTTTTTTAAGGCTCCAATTATAAAGGCTTTGTGGGATCAAACATCAATAGCAGGTTACTTCAAATAATAATAATAATATAAAATAATTTATTACCCCGTCCATCTGGCTGGGTTTCCCCAGCCACTCTGGGCAGCTTCCAACAAGATATTAAAATACAATAGTCAGCAAACATGTTTACTACATATTGCATTACTATATCTATGTGCATATCCTACTTTTTCTTCAAGATAGCTCAAGGAAGCACACAATAATGCTTCCCCAACTAAACTCTCAATTAGATACATTGGGTGAGAGATATCAACACTGGATGAGTTTCAGAGCCTAGTGGGTTTTGAACTGAGGTGTTCTTCAATGAAGTCCACTCTTTTGGCTGCACACAACGATTCTAATCCACACAGTATTCTTGACTTGTAGTTTAGTAAAAACAAAACTGGGATTAACATTAATCTATGCACACATAGCATACTTCTGTAATTATTTAATTCATTTTTTTAAAAAAAACAGATACTGGATAAGAGAAGTGAACCTGTGGTGTCCTGAACTCCAAGTTTTATTTTATTACGGTAAGAAATTATATTGTTTTAGAATAAAACATTTGTAGCTAAAATGCAGACACTACGACTTTTTACATGTGGGTGTCAAAACTCTCTAAACAACATTGTGAATTGCAGAGAAGTTTGAGGATTTATAAAGCGATTCTCTAGAATTGGGGAAAAACAAAGTCTATTTCTGTCTAGGCTCGCAAGAAGACAGGAGGCATCTCAGAATGGATATCCATCATAAAGTTGCAGATTTCAATGTCATTGTGACAACGTAAGTACAAGGACTGCGTGAAATTTAGCCACTTGCTGTTTCCTAATGTCTTTCAAATTATCCCACATGCTGTTCAATTTAAATCTAAGTCAGTCCCAGATATACCTATCCAGAAACCAGGCTGGGGCTATACAGATGGTAGTAAGCTTGATTCTCATTGCCTAGGATCACATGGAACATGTTGTTTTTTTACTCCAGTGGTATCCCCACAGGCACCCCTTACCCTTCTTGTGTACAGGCAGCTTTCCACTTGCGCAGGGGTTGTGCTCCTGGCCACCACACACATCAGCAGGACACATGTAAGTCTACCCTGTTCCACCCCTTTGCAGCACCGAAAACGGGTGGGTGGGTGCTGATTGTGTGCAAGTGGGTTGGTGCCTGTATAACAAAATGTTTATTGTTCGCTCCTTTGGGAAAAAGAAAAGGTTACATTGGGGGAAATCGTTACAGTGAAAAGACCTCTGTTCTCATGGCACTCTGTGCTCCAACCCTTCCCCACTCACAGGGGTCCCAGAGGGGCCTGCATTGTGTGTTACTTGGCTATGTACAGAGCATGCAGAGATCATATTTTCCTCCAGGAGTATGTGCTATATAAAATATATTTCTCCATACACAATTGGAGAACATTGCTCATAATGTTGAGTATTTTCTGGGACTGAGTAAAAAATCATTATAGGATTTGGCATTGGGGGAAATCAGGAAGACGGTATTTTGGCAACATCAGTCTTTTTAACCACATTGTATATCGTAAGCGTACGCAGAGGTGTTGTCTGTAATAGTTGAAATTTCATATAAAATAATTAATTGCTGGGTTTAGACTTCCCTCATTTGATCCTAATTTCAAAGTCGTGTGCAAACTATTGAGTGTTACTATAAAACAGTCCTGGGACTCAATATACAATTTTCCACTTGGGGGTTTGGCTCCAGATGTATCCTTCTATGTGCAGGAAATGAGCTCTGTTCATGTCATGGAAATACTGTTCTACGTTTTGTGCTACAGCATTGCATGAGAAGTGAAACTAAAACCAAGGATATTCTTGAAAGCACAAGAAGTGCTGTAGCACTGTACAAACTCACTTGCCCAAATGTTTGCTGAATAGTACCAGCAGTTACTTTCCTTCTGCTCACGTTTCCTCAGATCTAACACAGGGTTAAGTTGCTGTTGCCTCTAGATTGAGTATTCAGTGGAGGGCCTTATGGTGAAAAAAACGCAACCCTATATTATCACTATTATCACAGCAGTGTCTCCTGGCCTTTGTGAATGTCAGAATATATTGTATTTGTAGTTCTGTTTTTCCCTTCTGTGTTAAATCAACATGCATTGGGGGAGGGATGAGAACAATCATGCTAGCTCTGTTACCATCCACCCACCATGAGTTGGAAGAATAGTTTCTGAAGCAAGGAGCCTGCACTACTTAGAAGCCTACCATATTGTGGGAGACATACACAAGTAGGAAAGGTCCCCTGCTGAAGAAGTCGTCCCCCCATTCGTGGAGGGCAGTGGGGCAGATTTGACACACTAGTCTTTGCTTCCCTTCTCCTCATGTGTTGGTTTTACACAGAAGTAGAACACCTGAATGAGGGGTGTGTGTGTGTGTGAGAGAGAGAGAGAGAGAGAGAGAGATAAATATATAGGGATATATGCTCATAGTTCATTCTCTTGATAGGTATAACTGTGCAATTAGCAGTCCAGAAGACCGCAGCCTTTTTCGAAAGATGAAAATTAATTATGCAATCTTTGATGAAGGTCACATGTTAAAAAACATGGGTTCTGTTCGCTATCAACACCTGATGACAATTAATGTAAGATTTTGATTCCCTTTACTACTCTTGGTACTTGTAAATGTTACCTTAGGTTTTCAAGTTTTGTTGTGACAGTGAAATTGTTTTAAAATGTGCATGAGTTGCATCCTGATTTTTGCTTTACAAAATTAAGCTGTAACTCCAGGCACACCTATCCTGGGTTTATAAGGATAATGATAAACTGCAGTTAGTTTGAGACTATTTGATTGCTCAACAGTAAAATCATTCTCCCGTTGAAATGTCATTTTGAATAGATGATCTCATTTTATATCTGCTAATGGCTTTCATTTATTTATAAACATAGGCAAAAAACCGTTTGCTGTTAACAGGGACGCCAGTGCAAAACAATCTTTTAGAACTTATGTCGCTCTTGAATTTTGTCATGCCACGGATGTTCAGTAGTAGCACTAGTGAAATTCGGAGGATGTTCTCTTCTAAAGCAGTAAGTAGACTTGAAAAAAAAATTATGGCTCGGAATCATGTAAATTTTTCATAATGAGCACTGTCTTTATAACTTATCCTTGCAGACCACCTGAAAAGTCATTATGTAGTCTTCATGCATACCACCCCATAATACCCCTGTTTTGGGCTAGTGGAGCTATAGTAAATGCTTTAGAAATCACAACCATTCACTACAAAACATTCACATTCAGAACATTCCTTTTTATTAAATGGTAAAATCTTTCTCAGCATAACTTGATTGCATCCACTGTGTGCAATTCAGCATATGTTTTCCTCTAGAAAGCACAGAGGAACACAGTATATATGAAAAAGAGAGAATTGCACATGCCAAGCAGATAATAAACCATTCATCCTGAGAAGAGTAAAAGATGAGGTATGTTTGTTTGTTTGTTTTTGTTATTTTTAGCCTATACTGGTTGCTTTAAAGGTAAAGGGACCCCTGACCATTAGGTCCAGTCACGGACGACTCTGCAGTTGCGGCGCTCATCTCGCTTTATTGGTCGAGGGAGCCGGTGTACAGCTTCTGGGTCATGTGGCCAGCATGACTAAGCCGCCTCTGGCGAACCAGAGAAGCACACGAAAACGCTGTTTACCTTCCCGCCAGAGCGGTACCTATTTATCTACTTGCACTTTGTGCTTTCAAACTGCTAGGTTGGCAGGAGCAGGGACCGAGCAATGGGAGCTCACCCCATTGTGGGGATTCGAACCGCCAACCTTCTGATCAGCAACCCTAATCACTGGACACAGGTTTCTTTGAACTGGAACAGCCTCCAGCTCAGTATGTTCTGGTTCTAAGTCTAAGTTCAAACGCTTGGTAGCCAAATAATTCAGAATGTTGTTTTCTCCCACCAGGTCCTCAAACAGCTGCCTCCCAAAAAGATATTGTTGAACAGTGTGAAATGTCTGAGAAACAGGAAAAGCTATACCAAGATCTGTTCAGCTTCTTAAAGAAATCAATTGACAGTCATGGTGCGTTGGTGTTTACATCTTCCTCTGTTACTTTTATCATATATGGAGCAGAAATACTGAGCTATTCTATTGTTGTGGGTATATTGATAGAAATATCCACTGGATATATGCATATATATCATTTGTTTTCTAACCTTAGAAAAGAATTCAGAAATGGGCAATGTCATGATGCAGCTAAGAAAAATGGCCAATCATCCACTTCTTCACCGTCAATATTATACAGCAGAGAAACTTAAAGTGATGTCAAAACTTATGCTCAAGGTAAGGTGTTGGATTTGAATAATCCAGTAGGTTCTTGGTGCATTTTAATTTGGTTATTAACATATTGGTATTTGCACCAAATAGTTACTGTTCAACTATGTGTCCTGCATTTAGTGAATTATATCATTTAATGTCTCAGACTATCAATAGAGAATAGAGAAAGCTTCCTTAGGAAAACATTGCTGGAATTCTAAATGTGTCACAGATTGAGGGATGAAACAAGACAGAGGGTCCAGTTTTCTGTGATCTGCCCACACTAAGGAAACAGATGGGAAACTTTAAAAATAATTCTCTGTAAATGAAATTGAATGTGTACCAAAAACATGAAAAGCACAAGTATATTTAGATGTCTGTCAGGGTGCTGCCCTCACCTCAGCGCAAAGGGTTGCCAGGGCTTTCTGGCTATCGCGAGCCCCCGCCCCACCTGCTCAGCAATTCGTCTTCCTCCAGTGAGGAAGGCAGTGATCCCTCTAGTGGGGAGGGGGAGACGGGACGGGGAAGTAAGAGTCAGGGCTCTGACAGGAATGAGAGCCCTCGCATCAAGCAGGGACTGGAGGTGAGGCGCCTCTTCCGTCTCCCCACTTGCGCAGGGGGGGAGGGCGCAGAGGGGGTAGGCGGGGTTCCGCATCCCGCGGCTCTTATGCTGGACAAGGAACCGGAAAGAGTCATTCCGGACTCCGCCGAAGGATGAGCTAGACGTATTTCTTGGTGCTGCACTGTACATATCTTCACAATAAAGAAACTTAGTTTTAGAAACCACGGCGTCTGACTGGTTACTCATGAGCAATCACTGAAAACCATTACAATGTCATTCAGCAAAATGCAACCAAATAAAAACCAGTAAGGCCAACCCTTTCTCTTCCCCCTCCCCCAAGTAACAAGACTAAATAATTTTGTAGCACCTTAAAAACTGACAAATTTATTGAGCATAAACTTCAATGAACAATAGCCTCCTTCCCCAGATACAAGAAATTCTAAACTCTGTGTGTGTGTAACTAAGGAAGTAAGTATAACATTAAACAGTCCAAAGAACAATAACACTTTGTATGTGTTCATTTTCTCTCCCTTTCTCTTCCCACTCACATCCCAGCAAATAGCTCACAAGGACCATTCTTCACTTGAGCAGGTGGATAAGGGAGGAGTGAAGCAGTGCACTGTCCCCCCCTTTTTCTCCTGTGCCACCACTTCATCGCAAAATACAGTTGTTTCTGACCTTTGTTGTAAACTTACACCCTGCTGTTTGGATTATGATTGCTCTTGGGAAGCATGGTTTTCAAGGCATGTGTGGTATACATAGCTAACAAGGCAGGATTTGGCCTTGCCATTTCTTGGTTGCCTCACATTTGTGCAGAAGTTGACATTCCAATCCAATCCCTAATCTGCCAGGTCTGAGAAATAATTCAAGAGCCAATTCTACTCATATGAACCACACTGCAGGTAGTTTTATAACTCCGTGTATACAAGTGTCACAATCTTTTCTCCAGCTCGAGGATTAGTCCTGATTTTCTGCTGAAAAGACAATCATAAACATTTTTACCTTCCTTCTGTGTAGGCATAACACACATGTCCGCCCCCCAAAAAAACACCCTATATTATGTAAGAGAGATGAGTGGGACAGGAAGGTGATTGTTGCCTATTGTCAGGCTTCTTCTTTTTGTTCTAATATGTTATGACTATTGAATGTATCTAAAATTTTCTAACAGCACTTACACTCAAAAATCCATTAGTAAGCTTAAAAAAGAAAGCCTGATGAAATATTGGTAGTTCCTAAATAGCTTGCTTCATTTGATTTATGATTATTTGTTTTAGGAGCCTACACACTGTGAAGCAAACCCTGACCTTATATTTGAAGATATGTCTGTGATGACAGATTATGAATTGCATTTGCTTTGTAAACAGTATGCAAATATTAATGACTTCAAGCTTGAAATGGATCTAATTTTGGATTCGGGAAAATTTAGAACACTAGAGCGCATTTTGTCTGAATTCAAAGAAAAGGTTTGTTCTAAAAGTATATTTTGGACATACATCCTAGAACATACACACAAATGTGCTGGTATCAATTGTGCTGTGTTTTAATGTCACTAAATCTTGTAGAAAGCCGTTTGAGTGTTAGGCTTGGATGTGGGAAGACTTACCTCAAATTCCTGGCAATATGAGGATGGATAGGAGCCAGAAATAACCCTAGTCAGAGGGTGGCCTTCTCCAACCTGGTGCCCACTAGATGCCATGGAACTTTTAACTCGCATCATCCCTGACGATTGACCATGCTGACTGGGGCTGTTGGAGGTTGTAGGCCAAAACATCTGGAGGAACCCAGGTGGGAGAAGCCAGCAGGGACTCAGATTTTCATTCTTCACCCTAAATTGCCACTCCATTGTCCTTGAAGAGTAGGAAGCATACCTATGTAACAAAAATGGATGCAGGTATTGTTCAAATATTTGTTGAATTAGTTGGCTGTGAGTACTCAGTCATCAAGAAACATAAAGGCTTGTTTTTAACACACCTGAACTTTTCCAGTTTTGAGATCTAAAATACACATTGACTGCTGAAACTTGGTACTTCAGATCACAAACAATTGTGTGCTATGTAAGCCAGGGTAAAGTAATTGAAACTTGGGGCATTTTTCTCTCTTATTCCTTGTTTCATGGCGAATATACTGGTTGCTCCAATATAGTCTTGCTTATGGCTTCAAATCATTACTCAGCACTTGCAAGTTTGCAGCCCTTAAAAAGGCCAGCATGCTGTTTATCTCCTGATTGTTCCATAGTGTTGAACAGAGAATTTGAATCTTTACACAAAGTGGCTTTTGTTCAAGTGCCTGAACTCTGTGGATATGTATAAAACAAACTTTCAGGTGCGTGCATGGGTTTTTTCTTAAATACTGCTCTTTCTTCCTTTAGGGTGACAGAGTTGTCCTGTTCAGCCAATTACTATGATGCTAGACATCCTAGAGGTTCTTCTGAAACATAAGCAGCACGATACCTTAGACTGGATGAAAGACACAAATTTCAGACAGGTAGGGTAAACTTCCACAAGAACACAAGGAAGCATTATTGGGTCCAACTAATATTCATTTTCTGCCTCTATTTGAGCTTGACTCTGGGAAGTACTGGGGATTAGAGGAGATCTATAAACCAGCTCAAGTTAATGAAAAACTCTTGAAGCAAAATGGTTTAAAATTTCTTCCCTTTGTATAATGCATAGAATGAAAGGAACGGAAATAATTGCTATAAAGCCTAAAACAAAGATAATAATTACACAGTGCACAGATTGATTGAGCTAGCTGTTAGACATGCTGTCTGGGAAATCATAATATAAATGACTAATAACCATCGAAGCATGGACCCTATACATGGCTGAATTCTCTACCCCGACTAGCAATTGACAGAGCAATGTTTATCAGAACTAAGTCCACTGGTGTTCCAGCAGAGTTCACACTCGGTTTAGTGTACATGGAATTGCAGTCTGAATGTCTGAACTGACTCCATTGAAACATATGCGTGAAAGGGATATCTGTAGGGTATGATCTAAAATTGTTTGCTTGTGAACATGCTTGACGAGCATACCTATGTGTGTCAGCTCAAATAGTTTAAGGCAAAACAACATAAGCTTGTATACTGATGACTGCTTTGTTTTCTCTCTTTTTGGTAGGATACATCTGACTAGCTGGGTTCAATTCAGATATGGGTATATTTATCTTTTTGCTCTCCACAAAAGCCGGTGGTCTAGGGATTAATCTGACCTCAGCCAATGTGGTCATCCTCCATGACATTGACTGTAACCCTTACAATGACAAGCAGGCGGAAGACCGGTGCCATAGAGTAGGACAAACCAGGTAAGTTTTTAGTTTTGAGGAGATACTTTAGTTGTAAGCAAAATAAATTCTCCACGATACACTGCATCAAGTATTCTAAATCTTTAGAAGAGTTTTTTTTTGTGTGAGGTGCAGGCAAGCTGGTATAAGTGGCATAGAGTTGTATAAAACTTGGAATTCTTTTCCCATAAATTTTATATTGGAATATAATTTTTTCACAGAGGTGTATGTGATGAAACACTTACAGTCTTCATTAAAAAATAATTACTGTGCAAGCACCATTACTTTCTGTAGAACTGCTGGAAATTTAGATGGAAATAAAACATTCATGACAAAATCGGGATTTACAGAATTGTATGAACAAACATGTTCTTTTTATTTTATTTTAAGAGAAGTGAAAGTGATACGGCTCATAAGCAAAGGGACTATAGAGGAATCCATGCTGAGAATTAGTCAGCAGAAATTAAAACTAGAACAAGACATGACAGCAGCAGATGCAGGTAAGCTCTTGCAGCACCATTTTGAATATGCTGAGTAGAAGCAGCTCTGGGCCCCAAACTGTGAGAGAGATCAAAGAAATACAATATTTAGGTTCATTGTGCCAGGAGACCAATGGGGAACAGAAATGAATAATTTATGGGCAGTTAAGGTTGTGGTTTTTTGGGTTAAGATGTTAAAAAGTAATGCAAGAAAGCAGAATGTGCAGTTAAAGCAATATTTAATTTCACCAATTTGCCAACACATTGCAGCGCTAACAGCTGGTGCGATGGCAAATTCATCACAGTACTTTAAATGTAATGGATGTTGGAAAAGATCTCTTATATTTCTCCTGTTCAGACATACTGTACTTCTAAAACATTGCTTTGGAATAAGAATTCTAAAGGACAAGAATTTAATGGGGAAATAATTTAATGGGAAAACAAGTAAGCGTATTGCAGTTTGGACAAACTTGCGAATTCAGTTCCAGCGCAACACATTTCTTGCACCTTATTTCCAGAGTAGAAATCTCGTGTTGATTAATGGATATCTGAAGTTTTTCCAAAGGCAAGAGCCTGGGTAGTGTGCTCAGTGTAGCATTTTGAATACTAGCCCACTGCTTTGATAGCTTTCTTAAGCATTGTACCACTTTTTCACATCTAGCTGGATGATAGATGCTTGCAAGCCAGATATTTACTGTGCCACTTACAATATTGGATCACGGCTTGTGCAAGCATAGTATCAGGCTCAGCACAACAGTACAAAACCTAGAGACTTCCCTCTTTAGGGAAGCTTTTAATGTTTAATAGACAATTGTATTTTAATATTCTGTTAGAAGCCGCCCAGACTGGCTGGGGAGACCCAGCCAGATGGGCAGGGTATAAATAATAATATAATAATATTATTATTATTATTATTATTATTTAATTAATTAATTACTTGCATGGTTTGTGTCTCTGGTTTTGCAAGTACATATCCAAGCTACTCTTTACACCATTAGTCCTTAGCTATAATGTAACACCCAAATTGATTTGAGGTCACTTGGACCCCCCCCCCCCGCCGCCGCCTTAAGAAGTCAGCAAGGTTGCAGAAGGGGGTGGATTATTATTGGTTGCAGGTTTTTTAGCTGTGTAGAATGCTGGTTATTTGGGTGCATGAAATGCTTCTTCACAAATACACCTCTTGATGCATTCTTTTTTATTCTGCAGGAGAAGAAGGGGCCATTCCAGCAGATATAGCAACGCTATTAAAAGCATCATTAGGTCTCTAATAATAATATAAAGAAAAGTGTTGTAGATATCTTTTTAATTTGAGGGGGGAAATTAAAATGTGGTGCTTCAAGAATTTCTTGTTATTGAAACATTTGTATGGACATTTATAACTTTTTGTAATTTCCTTGTTGTATTACTCATGGCATAGTTTCTTTTCCTCCCCACTCTGCTACTCCGAAGCAAAAAGTAGAGATGCCACAAAAATGTAGTGCTTAAAATGCCACATAAGCTATCTTACCAAGACAATTTTAAAATGGGATCCTAGTTTGAACTGAACTGCTAATGCTTAAAATTGTTCCATATTTTTGTAATTATTTCTACCTCCAAATATATATAGAACCTGTCTATTTCACTGGATGTGTGGGATTTTTTTTACATGTGCCTTATTTGAAATGCCCATATTGTTTGTCTCTCTGCTTGTTTTTATTTGAAGTACTGTAATGTTTTGTATCAAATTGTTCACAAAATAAAATTGAACCTTTGCTGATGGTGTTTTGGTAAATGGTTTTTTTGAAACCCAGAAGGAGTTTCATTTCAACTGGGAACGTAATGTAATCGTAAGTTAAAGTTCTTCAGATATACTTTTTATTAAATATGGGAGAGTTGTGCTGAGGTTTTCTGGGCAAGGAATTGGGCAAAGAATTCCAATTGCAGTTGGTTTTAGAAAGTAGTGGACAGCAGATCTTGGTATGATGTTTTCTCCTTTCCCTTCCTCCCCCACAACAAACACTCTGTGAGGTGAGTGGGGCTGAGAGACTTCAAAGAAGTGTGACTAGCCCAAGCTCACCCAGCAGCTGCATGTGGAGGAGTGCAGACACGAACCCGGTTCCCCAGATTACGAGTCTGCTGCTCTTAACCACTACACCAAACTGGCTCTCAACACTGGTTGAAATGAACATATAATATGACCTCTTGTAAGGTAGTTTTTTAAATGTCCAAAACACAATATATAGATGAATGTCTGAGCTGTTCAATTATTGTCTTTCAGGTCAAACTGAGCCCAGATAAAAAAAATTTTCTTCTTCCTGGAATTTGCTTGTATATGGCTGACCAATGCTGGTCTCACTGAGTGAGAGGAACCAGGCTCTAGATTAGGAAGGAAGGTCCTCCTTAATTCTTCAGTGCAGTGTAACCCTTGCCCTTGATTCACATGGTCATACATGCACAGGAATATCTCCACATATTTCCCTGCCAAACAAATGGTTGGTAAAATGACCCGGGGTGGGGTGGGGGGGAAGGTCCGACTTCAAAATTCTACAAGATGCTCATTGCAAAATGCTACAAAATGTGGTTGGCTTCATTTCTCCCAGAAGGTGGCAGCATTGGAAGTAAAGTGAAGGAGGTCAATGGGAAGAAAGTGGAATTAATTTGCAAAAAGAAAGGGAGATGGTCAGGAGTGGTGAGAGTTGTAATCGAAAACATCTAGGAGGTACCAGTGTGTGGACCGTGATCATAGGAAGATGACTGAGGGCAGCCACCACTTACACCAATCTTCACCAACCTGCTGCCTTCCAGATATTTAGGGCACTGACTACCATGGTCATGCTGGCTAGTGCTGATCGATGCTGTAGTAGTCCAAACCATCTGGAAGACACCAGCTTGCCAATGTTGCAATTCCGTATTTATTTATTGCTTGTAACGTATGAGCTCTTGGTCTTTCTTTAGTCTCCTGACTTTGATCCTTGGCGGATGGGGTCAGATGCAAAGGTGGGGCGGAGCAACACCTGCAAGTTTTGCCACTGAACATTAGGCAAGTCTTACACACACTTCTCCTTTCTCCATCCAGGCATGCAAGAGGGATGGCTAGAGCTGAACAAAACATCAATTAGGCAAAAACGCTCCAGGTGGGTGCAAAGCGGACCTGCTGAGAGGTGTGGCCTGGGGAAGGGGTGTGTGGCTGATGAAGTGTAGCCTGGAGTCTTGGGGATCAGACAGAGAAACTGGAGGGCCACATTTGCCGCCGCCTCGGCACAGGTAGAGTCTTTCCATAACTACTATATGCCTTACATATTTTTTTGTGTCTCTGATCGCCTCTCACTGTGAATGCTTCTTCCAGCCTGACTTATATTAGAACTCAATTACTAGCATATCCCCCCCCATCTTTACCTTCCTGCCTCCTCTCTCCCTCTTTCACATTCCTTTAGCACCGCTGCGATCTTTCCTCTTCAGTGTCCCACTTTCCCGGCTTCCCCCCCCCCTTTCAACATGCTCGTCGTTCTGATCCTCCTGACGTGAGTTGCTGTGCCCCCCACTCCCCTTTTGTCTGCATTAAAGCCGTTTTAATAAGGTGGGCAGAGGTTAAGCCAGCGGAGGTCACGTCCATGTTAAGCACTCACGTGGGCCCCAAAGCCTCATTCACTAATGGTGCAATCCCAGCAGAGTAGAAAATAGGGGGGGGTGGACTGTTAGGTTAAGTGTGTGTTCCACCTCCCTAGTGTGCAGAAATAATGCTGCATTGCCCTCCTCTTTACCTTCCCCTGCATGCAAAGACAGGCTCTGGCAGATTGAACGGGCGAGACCAAATGTGGGTCCAACTGTCAAGAAGGCGGTTTCTGCATGTGCTGCAGAGGGAAGTGAGGGGCAGATGGGGCTCGTCAACCTGGGAAGGTAACCCATCTAGGGGATGGAAAACTCATCCTAACGCTCCGCTGCCTTGACCGCTTCAGGAGAAGAAAAGGCAAAGGAGTAAACACTACACAATCCAGAGTGGAGCCCCTAAGATGGTGCCTTGTATGCCTCCTTCCGGCAACTCCTGCAGCCAAGCTGCTGCCAACCATATTGCTCTGCTTTCCTTTAGGCCACCTTGGTGAGGCTGAGAGGGGGAGTTTTGTCTTCTGGGCAGCACAGGCCCTCCACACACACGGCCCATGCTAACACAGCGGTTTGTCTTCGCCCCTGGAGGTGCATCTCCATCCCATCTCCCTTATGAACCACCCTGATCCTGTGATCATCATCTGTGGCCCTTCTTCGTGTGCCTCCTCTATGGGAAGTCCCGGGGGGGGGGAACAACACCAGAATAGGCCTTTTCTGCGGTGGCTCCCTGTTTGTGGAATGCTTTCCCTACAGAGGCTCACCTGGTTCCTTTATTACATATCTTCAGACACCAGGCCTTTGGCTGATTCTATGGCCTTTGAAACCATTGGGAGGTGGTATTTTTGATTGCAACTAGATTATGTATATTTGTGCCTTTCTATTGCAAACAACTCTGTGATCCTTGGATGAAGGGCAGTGTAGAGATTTAATAAATAGCAATAACCTCTGTCTCCAGATCCTACTGCTGTGGCATTGCCGGGGTCTCCTAGGTTCCAGGTTGGGGCCCTGAAATCTGAGGGTCTGGGATGCTCCTGACCTGGCAACCCTAAACTCACATGTGGTATTAATTCTTACTTGGGAGCAATGGGTGGGATAGCCATTCAAGTAAGTAGGGCTCTCGTGGTGCAAGAACATTTCACCCCACCCTCAACACTGCATCATTGTGCATTGGTTGGGCATGGCTGTCTGCCATGAGCAGCTGTTCACATTCAGAGGCTCTGTGATCAGGACAGTGTGGCCTCAGGCTTTTAAGGTGAGTTTATTTGTTGTAGTTTTTTTTTTAAAGTGAAACTGGTGCTTTAGCCTTCTCTGTTTATATCTTTTGCAGGCAAAGCAGATGCTCTGCCACTGAACTCCAGCCTTTCCTAAAGCATTGGAAAGCACCAGGTGGGGGGAAGCTGCATCATAATCCGGACCCATCAATGCAATGGCACTCCTGGTAAATGTTTTCTCCACCGCTAACCCATAAATGCTTATTTCAAGGCAAAATGGTAAGATGGAGCCAGCAGAAGCTCTGTAGAGGTGGCAGGCTGTCGCGAGGAAAGGGCAAGGAGGGTTGCAAGGATAAAAGTGTAGTTATTTACCTGGGTGTCAGATGCTGAGTCTCTTAAGATTTGCCTGCTTCTCACTATGGCAGAATGAATTATCATCACGCAGAAATTGCCACTCTCTGCAACTTGCCTTTGGGCATATCAACACACTTGGCAGCCCTTCTGTATCTCCTAAGAAAGACTGTTAAGTGGTGGGGGTTTTTAGGATCCCACAATAGCAAGGGAGGAGATATGCAGCCCCCAGATCCATTTTTTAAAATGGGAGTTATTGGGAATGAAGCGTCATGGGCCAGGAGTCGGCTTCACCTGCTGAGCAGCAGCCTGAAGGAGCAGAAGGCAGAGTGACTCTACCTGCTGCTGACCAGCCTTCTTGCTCCTGATGTGAACCAGCTGGCTCCAGCTTTCTTAAGGAAGGTTTCCAGCCTCAGTCAATTGCTGGAAACGACATTCGTTTTTCTTGGCCAGACCTTGCTGCTTCTTGCTTCTCGGGACCTTGGACCCACGGCTTTCTTGACCTCCAGATCATCTGACTACATGAACTGAGATACACATGACCTTAGGACTGGACTGAACCTTGCATATGGACTCTGCCTCCAGGCAAGTTCCCCTCTGAGACTCTGCTGGTTGGCTGGAAGCACAGGACTACAACATAAGTCTATGAGGAACTCATTTTCCTTTCTCTTCTATAGTTTTTCAAGCTACATACAAGCTGAAGCTATGAATAGAAAATACTTGAGAGAGTACAGCTCTCTCCCAGCTCCTTGAGCTTCTTCCACATTGCTTCTTCCAAGGAAGATGTTCCAAACATTTTTATTTCTCTTTTGCCTGCCCAAAGGCATGCCCTTCTTTATATCATTCTGCGTCTGGTTCTCTCTTATTGAATCCCACTGGGTTTCGAAGGGACATTTCCCATGTTCCCTTCCTTTCATTTTCAGGTTGTTCTCAGGTACAGAGTGGACCTTTGGGATGGCACCATTTTAAGAGCTGCAAGTGTGAATTCTAAACATTATCACTAAGGCCACTTGATTGCAAAGGCAAATTCCAGTTGGAAACTT
Source organism: Lacerta agilis (assembly GCF_009819535.1). Lineage (NCBI taxonomy): Eukaryota > Metazoa > Chordata > Lepidosauria > Squamata > Lacertidae > Lacerta > Lacerta agilis. Next base: position 56,816,488 of record NC_046320.1, read on the forward strand.
GAAAGAAGTTTCTCAGCTGTCATAAATCTGTAGAATGGGATGGGGAAACATTTGCAGAATGAGGACCACATTCTCTTCTGGGGCTGCATTGCCAGTGAAAATGGTGGAGTCAGGGAAAATGTGAGTGGAGCAATGGATGCAGCTCTTATCTTATACCCTCCAACATTTCTCTGATGAAAATATGGACATCCTAAGGAAAAGTGCAATGTTTCAGGATCAAATCAGAAACTGAGATGGCTTCTGTAAACCTGGGACTGTCCGTAAACCTGGGACTGTCCCTGGAAAATAGGGACACTTGGAGGGTCTGTGCAAATGTCAGAGGTTTACACACACACACACACACCTCCCTCCATTCAGGCAAACAAAAAGACATTATCACAGTTCCTTCAAAAATTTCAGCTTTTGCAGCGAGGGTTGTGGACTGGTGAGCAAGACAAGCGTCAAGGAACACCAGAAAAATTCTTCAGGGCATTGAACTAGACACCAAAATGGAAGGGTGAGTAATTTAAAGCAATTTAAAGAACAACAAAACCCGTTCCCCAAAACATCACATTAATGTTCCTCATAGAGATTCTTATTAACAACAGGGGGTCAAAAAAGATGTAAGATGACAGCCAGCCTCTTCCTTAGGCTGTGGAGAAAAGCTGGACAGGGCTGATTCAGCCAATTCTGCTGCTTTCTCCACAGCCAAGGGTAGGCCTTTTGGTGGAAATGTCACCTTTAATTGCATTTTCCGCTCTTGCAAATTAGTTTCTACAAACCATGTTTGTTTATGCTGCAGCCATCATTAGGAACAAACAATCCCTAATTGTCAGAGCACCCAAAGGGCTGCTTTTTCACGAAATCTCAGGCAATTAAAGGTCATCCATGCTTGGAAAGGAGAAAAGAAAAAATAGTTTATTAGGGTTGCCATATTTCAGCTTTTTTGGCAAAATCGCCAAAAAGAAGAAGCTGTTTCTGAGCTATTTTTATGGAAAAACGACACTGCTGATGACATGAGCTGCCATATGTCTGGATTATCCCGAACATTTTGCTGATTCCTGCCTGGGCACTGCTGCCAAATGCAGTATTCTGGATGTGTCCGGGAAATTCCGGACGTATGGGAACCCTAAGATTATTTTTATATAGCATATATATTTAAAGGTATTGTAAAAGGTCTTGCTCCCACTCATTTGGAGGACAGAACTCCATGGTAACCTCTTTGACTGCGTTCACACTCAATTACTTTGCATCCAGTGCCCTTCCAATGTTTATTTGGAAGGGGGTACACACAACATTAACCACAATCCACATCTATCCTACTTTTAACTACTAAGATTTGATTATCTTTTCGTCAAACCAGCTGTGATCTGAATTTAAAAAAGGTAATGAATGACCTAGCTGTGTCTTAAGGTGCTTTGATTCTTAGCACAATTTTGTTTTAACATGTAATTAGCTGGGGTGTTAGGGCTATATAGAAATACCAACAACCTCAGATATGCAGATGACACAACCCTGATGGCAGAAAGTGGAGGAATTAAAACCTTTTAATGAGGGTGAAAGGGGAGTGCAAAATAGGTCTGAAGCTCAACATTTAAAAAAACCTAAGATCATGGCCACTGGTCCCATCACCTCCTGGCAAATAGAAGGGGAAGAAATGGAGGCAGTGAGAGGTTTTACTTTCTTGGGTTCCATGATCACTGCAGATGGTGACAGCAGTCACGAAATTAAAAGACGCCTGCTTCTTGGGACAAACCTAGCAATGACAAACGTCCTTATAGTTAAAGCTATGGTTTTCCCAGTAGTGATGTATGGAAGTGAGAGCTGACCATAAGAGGCTGATCGCCGCAAGAATTGATGCTTTTGAATTATGGTGCTGTAGG